>NW_010297442.1:0-22299 GCF_000700745.2 Antrostomus carolinensis | reverse complement strand
TGTCATGATGTACAGCTTGAGGAAATCTGATGTAATATATGTACAAGATTCTATCAGACTAAATGAGTTCAAGAGAGATTTCATTCTCCCTCAGAGTTGATTGGTTTTCCTCAAGAAGATCCAGGCATTGGCTGCAGTAATGCATAAATGGTCAAGAAACTTACCTTTGACAATAGAGAAGACTGTGCTATCCTCTCAGCTTCTATTACCTCCCCAATTCTTTTCTAAAGCCTGAATTTCAGTGGAGTTTGTTTTCCACTTGACAGAAGATTACAGAGATACAAGATGGAATTTTGGATGACTTGTTAAAACAACTGTTGATTTCAGGAGCCCACGGTTTTATCCGTTGTGTGAATAGCTCATCTTGTTTAAATTCATGCAGGGAATGTGTGTTTTTTTGCAGCAGAGACATGATCAGAATAATTTTGAGTTCTTTATTGTCCATTTTGAAGATGAAGCCTCCAAAGAGACTTGGAAATAGTTAAACTGGATTCATCTGGGGTTATGTTTTTCATGGCACTTCTCCAAACCCAGACGAGAACGTGTGTCTTCTTGGACATCTCTCCATAGCCTCAAATTCAGCTGGTTGAAGCAGAAGTGGACTGCAGCCACACATCATGAGAAATGAAAAGCTACTGGAAGGAACAGTCCTTCTACATCACTGCCCCCCTCCTCCCAGCCTAAGCTCATTGCATTTTGTATACAAAGTGTTTGCACTACTGAAGTTCCTGCTCCAACACCAACAGCTGATCATCCTGACTAATGTTGTCCAACAATTAAAATTTGTTTAAGGCAGATAATGTGCACTTGCTTGGGACCCAATCCACGTTTCTGGTGCATGCTTACCTGAACCTGTCATAACTGTTGCCAGCTACTCTACAGGGTGATTGCAGGTGCCGGCTTAGATACACAATTCTCCTGTCCCACTATAATAGATGCTGCCCTGATGGGATCTGTGTATCTGAGCAGCCAGTCTACATGAGAACAGTCATAAACCAGGTAAAATCTGAACAGTAGTGTGCTTTTTTAGATTCTACAACTATCCTTGCAATAAACAGGATTCAGAATCCTGCAATGTGAAGCCTGTATATCTCTCAGACATTGCAAAGCCCACAGCCTCGGAGGGATTAAGTTCAAGCTGATGCTTTTGTTATAAGCTTGGCTTCTCAAGGTCAGAAGTTTTGTCTGAGAAATTGTCTTTCAGGAAGCTGGCCAAGATGTAGAAGCAAACTTGGCACTTGACTCACACAAAAAATGTCTCTATCCATGTCATAAACATCACTGCATGCTGGAGATGGGGCCAGCTGGGCCCTTTTTGCTGACTTTCTCAAGACAGCCTTGGCAGTGTGGCATTATTGAAACAGCGTATCTCAGGTTGCTTAGTACCTTTCTGACCTTGCATGGACATAACTTAAAAAATACTCACAAAGCACTTGCTCCAGCCTCTTCTTCACTCATGGACACTGTTTGCTGCTTTGTTTGGGGCATGCCTGGCCTTTGAGAAAGGAAATGGGCATGGGAAGAGGTACAGGCAGCGTGCAATCTAGTGAACGCAGGATATGGCAGGCACCAACGATAGGGATGTTAGCAAGGCTGCTACCCATGGATCCCAGTTTCTTGCTCACATTTTCCCTTCCTTTCTGTTTCTGCTAGAAGGCATGACTGATTCTCATACATGCAGCAGCCCAAGGAGCCTGTAGAGCCCTTTATGTGTGGGGCAGTGTGCCTGTGCTAGGCTGGCCGTGCCCAAAACAGCCTGTGATGTGAAAGTGTGAGAGCATTTCAGCTTAGGACATTTTCACAGGGGGCAGCTTTATGGTGTCCTAACATATGTGTGTGGACATAGCCACAGCAAACCTTTTACAGTTCTCATTTGGGTGAATTTGCCCTTTGCTGAATTTATTTCTAACTATATCGTGTCCTTCACCTCATCTTCATTCAGTCACTATTGGTCCTATATTTTCTGCTGTTTCCATTCTTTTCTTTCCATATACCATACCTGTGCTTAGTAACTGCCCATTCCCCTCAAGAAAAGCAGTCATGGGTTGACATTTGTTGAGTTCATGCTTTTCAGTTTGTGAATTTTATTCCTTCCTGTAATTTTCATATATCTTGTTTAATTTAATTGTAAACTGTTTAAAACAGGGGCAGCTTTTCTGCTTTCATACAATGTCTTACTCAGTATGTCTGTGACCTCAATAATTACTCAGGTGCAATTATAATGAAGAGTTGTTATCAGGTGTAATAATTATTCTAGGACCAAGAAAAATACGGTCATGTCCTTATGCATTCCTCTCTGGTTCTTGAGCAATGAATGAGCCTGAGCACAGTTGTGTACTCTGCCTTATGTATTGCAGTGATGTTGTTTTGAAAATGTTTTTTTATGTTTACAATGAACTTGTTCAGAAGTCCTCATCCTGTGCAAAATGGGATATTAACCTATTGCTGAGAAAGGAATAAATCTTACCATTTAATCTTACCTTGTTGTTGTCATAAGATTATTTCAGGGATCCTTTTGAAGATGTTTGCATTTTTCACCTGAGACATTTGTCAGAAAATAACAGAGGTTTGTTCAAAAGGCTAGAATAGCAGGAAAAAGTGCAGGTTAGTAAAGTTAAATGATGCATTTAACACAGACAAATACTTTCTGCCCTATGTCTTGGGAAGACAGCACATACACATCACCTCATGTATGATGCACGTAAGCATTAACAAATTTTCAAAATATTTTCATCAAATTCAGAATTTTTAAACAATAATGTTGTCAAAGAACTAATGTAGTTTATTTACCATTTGGATGCTCTCCTACAAGTATTACTCTTTTTAAAAGTGACTTATGCAGATAGATAGATTATTTCCAAGTGCAGTAGAATTTGTTTGGACTTACCAATTTTTAGGAGAAGAAAACTTAGGCTAGGATTCAACATAGTCTGTATTTATCCCTAATGCTTTTCTTGTGTGTTCTTCTCTAGGTTTACTTAACTGAAAATAAGATCATCTTCATAAATGTTCCACAACTGATGGTAGCAGCTAAGTGAATACTCCGAAGACTGTCTTCTCATGACACACGCTACATCACTCTTCTCTGAATGAGGCCCAAATCTCATCCTCCTATATTCACTTTTTTTACTGTTGACTTGAATACTAAATTAATGTGCTATCCACCTCATCATCCCTACAAACCAAAGCCAGTTCCCAAACACATTAAGGATAATAGGTGCAGATTTCCGAAGATGAGCTATGTCTTATAATATGCATTAAATGAAAACGTGTGTATCCCCCAGGAGCCATTGGAATAATCTAAGTGATGTAGAAGGCTTGTGATAATGTTATCACTCTTACTCATGTCTTCTCAGGGAAAATTTATGGTGTGAAATGTACTAATGTTACGTACACTGTGATTGTCAGCTCTGGGATGACCACTACCGATCTAGAAGGAGATTTTGAATTTAGTTCTATGAAGAGTCTGCTCAGTGCTCAGTACAATGTGTCCTAATTAAATGTTAGGGTTTACCAGAAAGAGAACACAAAGTAAAATACAAAACATTACACCATTGTGTAAATTCACATGTAGATGCCCTACATCTCGAACACTGTGAACCATCCAATTCTTTCTGTCAGCCCTCCTCATTTCAAAAAAGATAATAGTTCAGCATAAGGAATAGCTTAACTGGGTGGAACTCTTTAGCTCAGAACAAAGAAGGAGCTTTGACAGAAGATATGAAATCCTGGAGAAGGTGAATAAGGTTTTGTTATTTGCTTATTCTTCCAATACAAGATCTAGGGGCCATCAGCTTAAAATCACCTATGACCTCTTCAAAACAAATAGTGCACGTCCATGTTATTGTTACAACATATATCTACTCTGAGGAAATTCAACCTGAGGATGCTGTTAGTGCTAAAATATTTACAAGAATTCCAGGGGTGAACAGATGAGTGAGTGAAAAAGGAAAAAAAGTTTAAAAAAGAATTAAAATGAAGAAGATAGTTAAGTACAAGGATACATCCTCTGGCTCAGAAGGCTCATGTTGCAAGTTGTGCAAAGCTGGAATGGTATTTGTGGGACGTACCACTGTGCAGTCACTATTCTGTTGTGTTTAGGCATCCATTTCTCATTCCCATGAGAGACTGGATATAATTTGTGCCTCTGGTCTAACTGAGTACACCAATTTTTATATTCTTTTGTTAAATTATTATGAGATTTGCCTGAGACTTCACATAGGAATAAGAATGCCGTATGAGTATCAGAATCAGGGACTGGTGTTTTTCAGAGCTATTTACAAGGCTTAAACATGCCTTTAAAATGACACCTTTTTCTGACTTTCTCTGTTTTAGCCCAGTATTTCTGATCAATAAAGGTGATTTCTGACATGTAACCTACCAATGATGTAAGAGCTCCTTTGTTTACTCATATACTTTGATGAACTATGTCATTGTTATGGTACTGGAAAGACAGATAAAGAATTACACTTGCAATACCAGAGATATGTTAAATTATTTCCTTAGCTTTATACACACCCGTAGAGCATATGGAAGGTGATGGTTTCCCAACCTTATTGTTTCCTTATATTATCTAATACCAGGGAGCAAATGTCATAATTATCAAGACAGTATATTCTCACAAGTATATTGTTCTAATTATCTCTTGATTAATAGGCAGGACTCATTATGTAGATTTGAGCTGGTCATATTTACTATTTGTTTTATTATAAGTGCAAATAATAATAATTAAAACCACCTAATTAATTTTCTGGATATTATAAAGCATTCAGATGTGGGCTGTACTTCTGCCAGTTATAATGGGTTGTCCTCTTACTGCTCACACTCTAGTTGTCGTTCAGGCACTTCTGCAACTGCTGTGATAGAACAGTTGCAGAAACAAGCAAAGTGTAAAAGAGTCAGTGTAAAGAAAAAAAATCACAGCTCCATTTTATTCATATTCTTCTACTCTGAAGAGGAGTGCTTTTACAATCAGTAGGTTCCCTGTTGTAGCTGAACCAGCACAAGGCTTTCTAAAGCTGTTATGTTCCCCTGGTAATAAGAGTTGTTACTGTGCAGGAGAAGTCCCATTGCAGAAAAAACCTGAGACAGCAAGCTAGAAAAATGAGTTCTGCCTTTAAGATAAGTTCAGCATCTCTTCGTATGGCAGAGCTCATTATCCTCCATAGTTCTACTCTTTATACAGCGTGTGCTTCCGTACATGTAAAAACAATTAATGGGTAGAGTTTCAAAATTGCTCTACTAGCATTGCAGGGACTGCAGACTTGCCTCTCAGAACTGAAACTTTTAAAAAGCTAGATCATATGGGCAAAAGTAATGTGTCCATATTTGCCTAATTTTGCAGTAAATAAGAATTATATAACTAGGGATCGTTTGCCCACAGATGAGGCTTAAAGAGAGCTGTTTTCAATAACAATATCAACAAAGAGGTAAAAACAAAGAATGGTGCTTCTTAAAATGCAGTTTTATTTGACACTGACTACTGACAAATATTATCTTACAACCTGACCTTGTCCTGAGGTCTGAGCCCTCACCCAGTGAAGAAACTCTTGGCCAAAAGCCTCAAATCAATGCTTTTCCTTGTTCCTGTGCTCTGTTCATATGCCAGGCTTCTGATGTTCCCTTTCTGACTTTCTCCAATAACCATGCCTCCTAAACTCTCCTCTCACAGCCTGAAATGAAATGTAAATAATTTCTCTGTAAACAAAATATGTGTTCAGGCTTCTTCGTGTAGGAATTGTGAGGAGCTGAAAGATGCTTCAGGGAGATAGGCTCCTGAGGGCATGAGCTTTTATACATCTCTGCAAACAGAGGTTTCCAGAGGTCATATTTGGTTGAGCATTTCTAGAAGGAGCAGAAGGCAAACCTGCAGTAGTCCCACCAAATTCCACACTTTGCTACAAACTCTACCAATGTCAAGTTTTAATTAATTATGTAACACTGTGTATGTGTTTATTCTTTTAATGTACTCAGTGTAGCAAAAAGAATGTATCTTCTGAGTCCATTCTCAAAAATTTCTCAAACATTTATTTATATTTAGACACTGCGTTACTGATTCTTTTCACCTTTATGCTTGATTTCACTCAAATAAATCCCTTGATTTGAGAGATTATATCACACCTTTCTCTGCTGTGAGAGCTGAACTAGACTCCACATTTATTTAATGTGAAGTTTTTGTAAGATCAGTGCAAAGCTGACTTGAGTCTAAACTGAGTGCTTGTAATAGCTAATTTAGAATTGTTTCTTATCTCAGTGTTTTCTCTCTGTGGTTGTCCATGGTTTGCAACATGGCTAGGTCTGATTACATGTCAGCTGAGAAGTAAGTAGGCACTATTACCTTACTGAACCAATGTGGCTTTCTCACATCAGATGATTAGAGTTGCAGAACAGTGGTGTGAACTATGGCATGCTCTTGCCCTAGTACTACTGGCTTTTTTTTTTAAGCCCCAGTGCTTTTCCTGCTGAAGCCTCCAAAGAACAAGCATGTTCAATGAGTCTTTAGGTTGTCGAAGTAATAATAAAAAAGGTTGATTAGACTTTAAAAAGTCAGTTTATGTCTTCTTCAATTATAGGACAGTATATTTATATAATAAAGAGAGAAAACTTAGTCAAGAAAAATAACTCAATTTTTAAGATCTGTTTTTGCACATTTGTTATGTTTCCTGGAAAGTTCAGATTATGTAAAGGTGAAAGGTTCTTGTTCAATCCTTATAACAAGGCTCAGTGTTCGTTCTTATTTGAAATAAGTAAAAATGAAGTCTCTTCAATAGAAAAAGACATGAAGAAGCAGTAGATAATTCAGAAGTATCTGTCCTGAATTCGGGTGTATTCTCAGTGTCTGACTTTATTTGAATGAGGTCACTGCCATATAACATTCTTTTATAATTCTCATTTGTAAATGTAACTAGAATTACTTTACATCTCAGAAATACAGATTTACCATAGAAAATTTTGAGTTTTACTGGCATATTTTACATTTTCGTGCACTCCTGTTAAATTTAAATTCAAGAACTCCAGGGACACTTTTCACTTGAACTACAACATTATCAATTGGATGATAGACTGCAGGACTGCCAATGTGTTGATTGATTCTTACACAGATCTATACAGCAACTGGTTAATACTAGCAGAACATTCAAGTTGAATGAAATTACAATAGTCAATGAGCTCTATTACTTTCTTATTTTTTCTGAACCTGTGATTGTAGAAGGGAGGGTTGTCTGTCATACCTCTGCAGTGGTCATTCTATCTCCAAACCCTACTGCTCCGGCTGTAAGAGAGTTGTCACATGTACATGACCAGAAAAGTGGAAGAAATAGATAAATTCTCAGCAAGTCTTAAATGTAATTGGAAGCTAAGCAGAGTGGTATTAGAGAAGAGATGCTAAATGCCTCACAAAGCCATTTATTATCATTACTATTTTGTTTATAAAATGCATCTTAGGATGAAGTAGGACTTACAAATGGTAGGAATGAAATTCAAAGGAGTTATCCTAGTCCCACTTGTTAAGTCAATACAGATTTTTAAGGGCTGAGTTGCTATTTAAGATTTCTGCTGTAAAGAGCTTATAGCTGCAAGTCCTGATGTTGCTTTTACTGTGTGTAATTTAATTAATTGGAAGATACAGTATTTCAGACTGCAGTGGATCTCAGTAGTTGCATAATGTTAAGCAGGTATCTGCAGAATTGGGACTTAAATGGATTTTGGCAAGAAATGCACAGAAAGAAATAGATGATAGTAGGCGAAACACACAGCTGATGTGTTTGTCCACTAGTTGTTTTAAAGTATTTTCCATTTCTTGTTGCTTGGAATGCTGTGAGGGTCCCACCAAAGTCAAAGGGAGATCCTTCAGAGATTCTATGGGGTCATTCTGGACCACAACAAGGATTTTGTGGTCAGGCTTTTTATTTTCCAGATCTTTCTTCTTTCATTAATGCAGTCAGTTCTTTTGTGTATTTGTCATTTTCACTATTCTTTCCTATTACTTATTTAAGGGAACACAAAAACTCCAAACTGTTACAATAACAATAAAAAGTACTCATTCACCCCAGCCCTCAGCGTGTATGAATAAGTATTTCAGTCCAGTTGTTCTTTGTCCTGAAACTCCTCCATCATTTTAATGGGAGGATGAGGATTTGTGGCTGTCCTTTTTCACTTGCCAATGTGGGATCTGTCACTCTTCATCTATTTCTCGTGTAGTTTCTGGAAGTCACCCCAGATTTTCATTCTCATAAATAAAGGAAGGGCCTTTGGGGCTTGAAAATATATGTGTATATATACATATACATATCTGTAAAAATATTTTTAAAAAGATGACAATAATGATTTAAGTTGTGGCAGTACCCAAAATAGTGTAACATCTTTCTTAACAAATATAGACTTATTCCTTGCAGAAAAATGGTTATTATCTGGAATGACAAAGCAGATAGAATGGAAGAGAATTACACAGAAAACCACAGCAGAGAAGACATTTGACAAATGTGAAAAGCCTTGTTGTTTCCATTTCTGTTAGGATAGTTACATTATGTTTTTTTTTAAAAGGGATAAAAGAAAAAGAAAGAAAAGGAGACTGAAGGCAAGTGAGCTTAAAAGATACAGGAGGGCAGGACAGGAAAGGGCATAGAAGGCTCCAAGGGTGAGAGCTAAGACAAGAATTCAGTTAGATTTCCAGAGACATATTTGAACACATCATTTTGCTGTAATCCTCCTAAGACAGCTGCTAGACAGCATTCCTCTGCAAGGATAGACAAAAAGAAGTAATATGCTCACTGTTTCAGACTTCATTAGTGAAAGGTAAAACTAAATAAGCAAATGAAAAGGAATTTTGAGGAATCGGTAGAAGAGACAGAAAATCTTATGTTCTTTGGAAAAAGGACAATCAGTGTGAGATGGAACACAGAGCATCTCTGTCCAGCTACACAGTACATATAACCTGGTGGTTATATGTACTAAAAACCAGGACACAATAATGGCCAAGGGAGGAAAGGTGCAGATTTAAATTCTCTTATGCAGGGGAAGTCTTTTATAGCCTATGTGGGTCCTCTGCCAGGGGCCCCTCCATATGTGATCCTTTGGTCACTAGTCAACTACAAGGCCATAATGTGGCTCTGCATCAGGGCTGAAGAAGTGTTTGAAACTCAAGTTTGATAAGGGATGCAGTAATCATTAAGAAACATAGTTTAAAGTGGACTGTTGTGTTTAGGAACCACTGTTGTAACAAAGAGGCTGTTACAAGAGAAATGGTCACCAACCACTTCTAACATCTATGCTTTTTGAGAAAGGGCTGTCTGGGGAAAAAAGCTTATGGCTTTGAGTATCAGATTCACTTTTTTCCCAGAAAACTCCTTAAATGTGCTCATGTCACACTCTCCTTGATGCTTCCCACTGTGCACTTTCAGCAGCTTCCGAGTAAGTAAAGCAGCTTTTGCTCATCACATTTTTTGCTTCTTCACTTTCTCTGTCTACTGAATAGGAAGCTTCCTGCCTCTCCTTTGGACAGTGAGCCTATCTAGGCTTACCTTTATAAATCCAAGTGGAAGCTTTCACAGAAGGCTCCTAGAATTACAATGAGGTTCCCTGACTTTTCATTTTTTTTCTTCACAGTTTGGTGCTTTCTTTCTAGAACATCTTCATATGATGTTACAACTGAGAAAGCTCTTTTCTGTTTGCTTCTTCCCGCCTCAGCTTTCAAATGTGTATCAATCAGTAATACATTTTCTTTTATATTTTAAGTTAGCTAAAATGCAAAAAATCAGGTAGAACAAACTAGTCCTACCAAGATGCTTTCCTGTTTCCTTTGCTGAATCATTGCTCCTGCCTTGCTTTGCTTTATCTGTCTTCGGTGTAAGTGACAGTAGCACATCAGCTTTTTCTCTATGATACTGCTTCTTTTGCCTTCTTACTCCATAAGTTAAGATATGAGTAAGTCCAGCTGTCCTGGAACTGCATTTTTACATTTTGAGATCATGCTGTTAGCTAGAGGGAAAACCTCCTCTTTAGTAGTCATTTAAGGGAAAGTTAGAGTGAATACCCACTGCTTAAATCAATAGAGTACTCTGTAATCACCTTGAATAAAAGCTTTTTTTCATTCATGAATCAGAAAAGCACTATTTAGCATTCTTCGTGTTATGTTCTGAAAGCAACATGAAGAACAAAATAGGGTTTTTTTTTCTAAGCCAGACTGCTGCCAAATTCTGTTAGTTTTACTTACAAACCAATGAATTTCCCAGTTCTGGAGTTTTAGGCAAACTTTATTGTAAAAAGTTTAGTTTAGAAAAGCATTCCAGTTGACTTATTCCTTAGTAATTTATAGCCTTTCTCCTACTTAATCTTGCTGAGGCAGACACTATGAGCGGAGGCAACCCGCATGTGACATCGCGGTCATTAACTGTTAGTGTTATTGAGTCTCCCCAGAATAGGATTCAGCTTCCTTATTACATTGCTATAAACAATCATCAGAAATTGAGATAAGCATAAGCATATATTAAATATTGTGCAGGTCCTATTTGTAAAAAAAAAAAAAAAAAAAAAATCCTAGAATAGTCTGCATTAAAAGTGAGTTGCACTTTTTGTTCTTTTGGCTTAATAGCTGATTTCATTAGGAGGAATTTCTAGTGAATGCAAATGCATTTGTATTTAAAATAATTTCCTTATGAGTTTAGAGGAATATAGTGTGGTATAGTTATAAGAGTTTGCTTAAGAAAGGAAGAGAACCAGGCTGCAGGAAGATTAAATTTTCTTTTAGCATTAGAGAAGATGTTTTTCCTCAGATTAGGAATGGCATGGAAAATTCCTTTTATGAAAGCAAATTTGATGTTAGCCTCTAATACTCTCCCAGGATTCTGGATAATGGGACTTTGTTCCCATTTAGATCAGTTCAGTGATGCTTTACCATTGTGGTCTTTAAAGTTTCTTTCCTGTCTTCATTGAAATAACTTTTGTCTAGTGTCTTACGCCTTACTCATCCTTTAAATTCAGATTGATTGGCACTTACATTTTCTGCTCAGGGCTTACCTCAAATTAGGCTGAGCATCTAACATTTGAAACTGACATGAGACAGAAATACAACAGGAAAAGAATAGTCTTTAGGCTATAGCTCATAGGTACCAAGTTGAGAAAACAGTTTAAGTTAAGCTGGAAATGCAAAATGCACTATTTGCATTGGAATGTTGGCTTTACTAACTAGCAATAGTCATGTTTCCTATCCCAGAAATAAGATACGTAACTGAAAGACAAGGGGAAAAAATCACTTTTACCTATTACTGTATCAACTTGAAACAGAGTTGGTATCAAAATAAAGAAGAAAACAAAAAAAGAAGCTCTTTTCAAAGAAGAATAATTGCAGAAAATAGTGGCTCTGTATCGCAAGTTTGTTTTCATGCTTGAAAAAAATCATAGTTGATAGTAATACCTGTAAAATAGCAGGTACTTATGTTTGCCTGGAGACTGCAATGATAGTGTGCATTTTTCCTTTTTTGGTGAATATTTTAAAACTAAATAGCAGGCATATGATACCACAGGACCTTGCTCCAGCTCACTAGCTTCTTCAGTATGTCTACCTGAACTGTACAGCTGCCATAAACAAAGAATCAAAGTGCCTGATAGCCTATAAGGCTGTGGTTTATTTTTACAATTTTATGATTCAAAATATCTGTACTTGTGACTTACATACACAATCCTGTACAGCTATGTTTCTTGGCTACTGAATGCATCTGCCAGAACTCTGTCTCTTCTTTCGTTGTCCACAGATGAGATGTTTGTGTACCATTTTTATTCTGTTGGCTTCCTGTGGTGGGAGGTTTGCTGGCTACTGTCTGACTTCTAACAGTCTTAAAAAACCTGCCTCAGTCCCTGAAAGAAGGAAAGCAGGTGGCTGCTTCTGCTTTTAGAGGTGACTAATGAGAAATGCTCACAGCTGAAATGGTGCTACTTCGGCCCTGTTTTATTTTCCTTTGTCTTTTGATCCATTCCCAAACTTGTATTTCTGGTATTCTTGTATGAAGATCAGATAAATGAGAAAGCTGTTCAAATATAAGGAAATGCCATAGTCTACCTTCCCTTGTTAAACGTGGCCAAATGTGACAGAGCATTCTAAAATGATCTAAAACAAGTAAAAATGTGGAGTTATTTAAATACTACTGCTTTCACTGTGCATGGAGTCCATGGTAACATAAATACTTATATTGAATCTTTGATATATAACTGTCTATCTTCTAATTACCCAATGCTGCACTATTTAAGAACAATTTTCATGTATAAATTCCTCTTTTTGATATGGTGCTAGTTTTATTCCTATGTATTGACTTAGGCTTTGTAAACATGATAGAGAAGCAATTGTTTTCTGTCCAATTAGCCCAACCTTTGCCTTGGCTGTAAAACTTTATGCAAGCTATTCCTTGCAGTCTTTACAGTCCAATGAAACAAAGATAGACTTATAACTCTTAAAGATATTTTGGCAAACTGCTAATAAGAGCTTTTTAAAAAATATAAGACCTTCAGCTGATGGAAAAGTATAAGATGGAAAAAAGACTGCAGTCTTGCACAGGCAGTAATGATGACAGCACCATTAATAACATGGATCATTAAAATTTATAAAAAGCTATTCTTAATATAGGATATAAATACATTTCTCAGGCAGAGCTATGAAATTTATAACTTTTTTATTGTCACCAGAGGACCTTCCTTGTGCTCTGCACCCCTCCACTGTCTGTGCCTTCATCATAAATCACTGTGTGGTTAATAACCTAGATTACAACTACCAGTTGCATTTACAGAATTAAATATTGACTATGTGAAAATGTTATTACATTTTTACTGATTGGAAGACCACAGAACAGCCCTGCAGGACATGTAGCTGGACAGAAATATCTTTGTTAGAAACACAGTTATGGGATGCTTGGTAACAAGTGATAGAGTTTTCAGAAACAGAAAAGAGGTAGTAGAAAGTTAACTAGAATTTCATACTAGGCAACATATATCAACCAGAGCAAGTTATTTATATATTAAAGGCCATCTCATTTTTGGCTGAGAAGTTTCAAGGCCAAATGTATGAAGGATTTTTTAAAGGTAAATCCCTGTGTTGGCAGAGAGGTAGATCAGAAAGTCTGATAGCATTGCTTCTCAGGTCTGAGAACCTCGTGAAAGTGAGCTGCATGTATGACAAGTAATGGGGCTTCTACCAGGCTGGCTGGGAGACTGACTTAGGTTTTAATACTTCATGAATGGTTTTTCATCCAACTTCATGTCTCTTTTTCTGTTTTCTCATTCAATGAATACTTCCAAGGGTTTCTTGAATTTCTTCTGCATCACAACATATGATTTAACATGACTGTTAGAAGAAAAAATAGTTTCTTATTAAAATTAATTTAGGATTTGGTCTGTTCTATTTACCCATTTAATTGGTTTAATCCTTCCTTAGAATTCCTTGATATAATTTCACTATTAATGCAAATTTTCACCAGGATTCAAGAAAAAATCATGTGTCTAGATAAATTGCCATTTTCCATGTCACTATCACGTTCCTGAACTTCTTCCTTCCAGCTGTACCTTTTTAATTTTTCTGTCTTTTCCTCCTGAGGGGAAGTTCAATGAGCCTTCTGCCTCACATCATGAAACCAAAGAGAGAAAGGAAAGTTACTTTTGAAATTTCCCAGACATAATTTCTCTGCTGCACTGGAGACATGGAAACCAATCCATATTTTTGTGCTACAACACATTTTAATAATTATTTCGATACAACTCAAAGTAATTAATTCTTTTTCAATAAATCAGTTATTTGAACATTTCTTTGTCAATTTGAAATCTAAACAAAGACGTTTTAACTTACCATTTTGACTTGAATTTCCACATAATACTAAAACTTTTATTAGGCATAAGTCTTCTTTGTCTCTGCACGTTTCCATGCTTATCTCCAAACTACCTTTAATTTGTCAACAAATTCTCTGTTGTCCTGCTGGTAGAGTGACATCAGTACTGAAGGAGGTGTTTCATTTCATTCATAGGTGAAAGGATGATATCCGCTTTCTTTATCATATGTATCTCCCTAAATTGTCTACAGTTTCAAGAACAAGTTATAGTTTTGAATCTGTAATAGAACCCAAATTTTGCCTTGTTTAAAGATTTGTAGTGTGCCCTTGCTGCATCTCAATGCAAATCATATGGCAAAATGTCTTCAAGGTAATGATCGGGGAAAGATCAGACACTCCATTCCTTTTCCTGTTAGAACTCTAGATTGAAAGAAGAGGGCAGTTATTCTGGAGAGTCTTCTTGCAGAGGTAGTTGCAAAAGTGACAGATTTGTGAAGTGTTTCATTTTTCACTTTGATGTCTCTCCCTGCTCATAACAGTCCTGGCCACTTGTCAGATAACTTTGATTAACAATTATTTTGGTGTCACTTTCCAAAATTTATTCCAGGTTAAGCTTGCATGGAAGTCTGTAAGTGAACCTTTACTGCAGAATGGTTTGATTTGTAGTAATTAATAACTGATAAAGCATTCTCAGAAAATGTTCAATTTTCTGCATGTTAATATATTTAAAATTAAATCTTTTTTTTTTTTCCTTTCTCTTCAATAATAATAGTGTTGTGATAATACTTGACTTTTCCCAAGTTCTGTAGCACATTAATACAGTTCACTTTTATAACAAGGAGCTATGTTAAATCTATTATCATTGAAGGAGTTGTCCAATTTTATTCTACTTTGCATATAGTTCCTGTCAGATCAAATATTCTAGCATTATGCATTAGTGAAGAGCCTGATGGAAAAGGATAGCAGCCACGTTTGAGAGAGCAACAGGAAAAGAGTTAGAAATATGAGATACTGTTGAGTGGTTAGAAATACAGAATTGTACACAGCAACAAGAAATTTATATCCTGCTAGACACATGCAATGAACAGTGAATAATTCTTACCAGAGAAGAAATTCTTGCCCTGCCTGAGAGTCCTGCTGTCACACAGTTCTCTGGCTGTATATATCACTATGGGAAATCTTCCAAAAGATAACCTTTGTCTCCTGAGTGGCATTTTGTATCTCATTCCTTGAGACACTGACATCTGAAAGCCTCCTTCTCTGTTTGCATGGCCAGACCACTTACTTCAGCATCCTTTTGGTCATGGTAGTATCACATATTTAGAGAGCAGAAAGAAAAAAAAAATAGAGGTCAGGAAGAAGAGTAGAAAAAAGATATATAAGGGAAATCATAATTTTCATGTGAAAGGTGATATCTATCATTTAAAACTGTAGGACATGCTGTGTAGGACCTTCTAGATGTCTCAGTCTAATCAAAGCATCTTTTAGGACAAGGAATATGCCAGCACCTCCATCTTGACCCTCAAAATCAAACTGTGCTTCCTTCTCACTATGTTTTTTAACCAAAGGCTATGAAAATGAGTGATGTACTGAATAGCTGATCTTTTCCCCCCAATTAGGCTTAGTAGCAGAAACTTTGACCTTAGTTAAACCATTTCTTAGATTTCTTTTAATTACTTGAAATGTCTCAACATGTTACTAGAGTTAAGTCATTATGCTTCTTAGTTTGAACAGATTCAGACTTGAGGTGGGGAAAACAGATCCAAAAAGTCTTATTAGGTATCACAGTGCTTTGCTTCTATATGTCTTTTAATGTTTAACAGTCAATAGCTCTGAATTAGACATCAGTGTTAGGCCAATTAAATGTCTACATATGCTATTCAGTCATTCAGCCTTGTTAGCAGAGTCACTGGCATGCCCCCAGAAAATGCCAAAGAGAACACATTGTATCTCAGATCTAATGCTCTTTAGTCTTATAATGGAGGTAGGCATATATCAGCCTACATACAGTAACCTAGGGATTAGAGTATTTTCTGTTTGGAAGATCTAAGTTTTTTCTAAGAGAGTTTAAATTTGTGTCTTCAAAGGAAGTGCCTTGTCCAGCAGGTAAGGGAACATTCATGAGAAAGGCTGTTGCCCACTGATTAGGGCATTCACCTGAGAAGAGAAAGATCAGCTTTGACCCCTGTTCCAGCGCATGTTTCCATAATTCAAGTGTAGCTTCTAGTTGCCATTGCTGGCTTTTAAAGCAAATGCAAAATTAGCCAAAAATTTTGAAAAATGTGTGTTCTGAACTTGGAGGAGGAGGAAGAGAATGATTGCATACTTTGCTCCTCTACTAGGCACAGGTTAAAAGACAAGAGGTCTAAGACCTGTCTTGAAGGGTTTCTTAGCTTAGAAAAGTGTTTGGTCCATTAATTTGGGTTTTTTGCTTTTTCATTTTTCATATTAGAACAATAATTTTAAAAAGTTAAGAAACTATAACCCTGAGATGAAAGAAAAAAGAAAACTAAAAAAAAAAGCCAAGAGTTTTTCCTGAAACTCATTTTTTTTAAATACACCATGGCAATGTAGTTTTATTTCAAAAAATGTAACTGACATGCAGTAATACAACCATTTTAATATCTTGAATGGCTACTTTTCTGCTTGATGATGGTAAACTTGTATTTATTTGAACTATAACAGTTCTACCTATGATAATCATCAAGTTTCCACTTAGACATGCTGCAGAAGAGTTCCAACTAACTAATGCTAGCTATCTTAGTACATTAAACTATTCTTTTTTCTCATTTTTTAGTTTTTGGATTTTTTTTACATTACGAACTTGAGACATGCTACATAGCAAGCTACCTTAGCATCTTCTAAATACCAGTAAAACTCCATAAATAACCTGTTGTTTCCTATTTCTAAGTAGAAGTATAACAAAGTCCAACAAAATTGCATATTGAATGAACTTATTCTTCCAAGTTTCCAATAGAAATTAATAATCTTTTTTTTCCTAGAAAAAATAGTGTGTGGATATTTATATAATGATATTTTTGCTCTTGATAGAAAATATACTTGTAATTATGTGACTATTAGAAATTCATTGCTCTGCTCTGTGTGCCCAGTGGCCATCAACAGTGGCCTTCAACTGAAAAGTATTGCCAAGAATTCATCATTAAAAAAAGGAAGGAAAACAGACACTCTCATGAGGAAAATCAAGATAGATTTTGCATCAGAAGTTTTTCTTCTGGCCTCAGAGGTCTTTCCCTGCTTACAGACTATTCCATGTGGTTAGGGACATTACTTCACTTCTCCTTCTCGTTATATGCAGTCCAACAACTGCAATTAATGCTTTTGTATTCTTTTTCTGTAGAAAAGTGAGAGAAAAAAAATACTTCATATATCGCTTAAATACATAGACCTACAGAACTATTTAAAGTGCTATGAGATCAGAAAGAAAATAACAACTAAATAAAGACTAGTGCTATTTATAACATGGTAGAAATTTATCTCTGAAATTTTTCCTGATCAGATTACCTGGTTGACTCTTGGCAATTTTTGTTCTCTTCTCCACAACTTTTGACAATTCCCCCTTTTTTGTTTGTTTGTTTGTGTTTTTGTTTTTTTTTCATACAAGACATTGCCTGTATTCAGCAAACCCTTTCAAAGATAGGTTTTTAATATATGTTTTCATTGTTTCTTCCCTCTTTTGTCTTTCATTTTGCCCATTAGTCACTTTGTGAAGCTAAAGAATCATCTCCACATCTTTAACACTTTCTTGTACAAGCAAGAATATCCGAGGTCAGAGAAATACCTCTTCAAGAAATACAGATATGTAACATTAACAATTAAAACCAATGCAGTTCTTGCAGTATAGGGGGGAAAAGCCTGTAAAAATAACTGGTGGATGCTTCACACAATAGTTAATAGCTCATTCACCTCCTGTAAAAGATGCAGAGAGTGAAGTATCTACTGGACAGCTGAGCGCAGTCAACTCTCAATTTCGTTTGCACAATGGCATCCCATTAACTGTTTTTCCAAATTAATGTTTGTATATCTCAGTTCTTATATTCTATCCGAGACAGCACGATGAGCTTTTTGCATGATCAGTAGCGTTTCCCACCACCTGCTCACTTTCAGAGATGAAGGAGGAAACAGGACCAGCATTCTGCTGACAGGAAGGAAAATATCTACCTAGCAAGTGATAGGAAATGCAATAAAAGTTGAAGCAAAATATCTATTCTAAGACAGACTGTGTGCTTTGCTAAGTCTTTCATAGCTCATGATAGTCTTGTGATACTGTGTTCAATTCAAAAAGTATTGCAGATGAGTGCAGAGCACAAAAATAATGCAAAACCTAAGCACAGAGTTTTCATTCACTCCTTGGAGACCTTCCATAGCTTTTGGAGCCATGTCTTTCTGTATGTATGTGTGTGTGTATGTGTGTTTGCATGGAGAAGCATATAACAGGAGAATTGCAGAATAAAATCTGTGTATTTGTTTCATCTTGGTTCAGCCTTCAAAATGAGCCTGTTAGCTACTAACTCTTTTTATTCTTACTGTACAATATATGAGAAATTTGGGAACTTGTCTTTCATAAAATATGATTTAGTTCATGAAAGAGTAGAACTACTAAGACTTATTTTTTTCTTCCAGAAGAACCCGAACACTTAAGCCATCTGCATTCAGCAGTTCTACCATGCTGTTCATTCAAATGAGAATTCTTAACAAAAAGGTTACTTCATTGGGCCAGTTCAGCTTGTTTGCCCAGCAGGAGCTCCACACTTTATTTAAGCTTTTAAACTCCCTATCAGTAGCATGAGTTGATGTTTAGTGCACAATAGGGATACAGTATACTCTAATATATGCATTTTTCCTTTGGAATTCTAGTGGTTTAGTACTGAAGGAAACTTACACAAGCCTTATAGAAATTAAAGCAAGGCATTTATTTCATTCAGAGAATGCAGTGACTTCCAATGGTTGCACCGCTAAGGACTCTCAGCTTTGAAAGGGACCTTTTATTGTGCAGGAAGAAAGCTCAGATATAGCGCTAAGCAAAAATTTCAGAGTCCAGATTAGCATGCCTAGCAACTCATTGCTGTGTACTGTTTTTTCCCAGTCCCCTACTAGCTGAACTCTTTCCGTACATCTTTAATTGATTGGGTTAATATAAACCCTGAGCACTACCAGTGTTTGTGTGGCCCCCATAATAAGGCTATTGTGTGCTTCTCTCTACTCTTGTGTTCTCTATTTAAGAATGTGTCGCTCTGAGCAGTTCAAAAGTGTGAGCAAATGAAAAAAGCCACAATCACTTCATTAATGATCTGTAAACAGAATATCCAGTACTGACGCCACCTGCGTAGGCTTTCAGAAGAAAAAATACTGGATTTGCTGAAGCTCTGTGTAGAATCACTGTGGAATTTAATTCGGCAGAGTAAATAAATGCCCCAATTAACACTTTTACACTCAACCAAATGGTTGTATTTAGAGGAAACAGTTTCTTTCTTCAAGGAAAAACTCAAAGGATACATGGGATAAAGATAAAAAAGAACACCCCGAAAACAAACAAACAAAAAATAACCCTTAAATCTCTCCTGGCAAGTTTAACACAAGACAGCACACACAGTGGCTGAAGTTACAAAGGCAGACAGCAAAATGTGTTTAAAAAAGGAACGTAAAGTAAGAAAAAGGTTCACTGAAAAATTCAAAATAGCAGCAAATGTGTTTATAACTTCAGTTTTCTGGTGCTGTAGGCTTCATTAAAGCAAGCCTTTGTTTTTTTCCTTTTCAAACACTACCTATTATGACAGCTAGAAACAGCTTACCAGCTGCATACTGTCATCTTGGCCTGCCAAGATATCATGTAATCATTCTCAGAGTCTGAAAATGGGTATCCACCACTGACTTTGTAAAGATGTCAAAAAGCCTAAAATTGCTCTGCATGCATATAGTTCTAACTAGACTGCGTAGTTGTTGATTTAAGAAAGACTTTTAGTAAACCCTACTGAGGTAATATTTATCTACTGTATCTATCTAAATTAGAGGCAAGCTTCTTACATGGCAGCAGATATGCACAGTTTTAAGACTTGTCAAATGCTGTGAAGTTCCTTCAAATGCAAGGAAAGAAAATAAGAGTCAGGCTTCTTTCTGAAATGCCAGGCATTCAGTCACTCACTGGTGTCTGCAATGACAACACAACCCCCCTCATCAGCCAGGGGATCACCTGGCTCTTGTATCTGATCTGCAATCCTTCTATACTCTCCCTGCTGCTAAAGGAAACATGTTGCAAAGGAACGAGACATGAAAAGGAAGCTCTGAGTATTTTATCCTGCATTTCTAAAACTGACGGTGTCACGTAACACCACAACATCCCCTAAGTAAATATGGAGTGGGTCCGTATTTTCACTGGAGTGGGTGAGGAGAAATTTTGACCGTAGTCAGAAACATGAGATTGCAGAGGGAGCCTTTTGAGGAAAGAATGGTCTCTGAGTGAAGCACGGCTTGTAAACCAGCATTGTTTTCTTCCCTACAGCCAGGAGAACAAAGACAGGGTTTCTCCCTTGGGGGAAGGTTTTTGAAACACTGATTCTTCTTCTTCTTCTTCATGGAGATGAAACAGCTGCCCATCTTGAGGTATATATTGTCCCTCCCCACTCTCCTGCAGCACTCTGTATAATGCACATGTGGGCAGGCTGAAATGGGCTCTGGCACGCTGAAACACAACAAGAGAATATATTTTCAGCAAAAAGATCAGTTCAGAGCTCAGCCACAGCCAAAAAACCCCATACAGAATCTCAGGCATTTTTAGAAAAGAAACAGAACAAGGCAGAGGATGTTGATGTGCTGATTGAGGTGGGGTGGGGGAAAAATACATCTTCAATATTGTAAGCAGTGCTTGTCCTGTCCCACATTCATCTGAAATAAGAATGAGTGCAGAAAGGAAGAAGTTGTTTAAAATTTTAATAACGTATCTCCACCAATGAAAGAGTCCAAGTTAGGACCAAAAAGACTTGGGAACTCCTGAAACCCTGCAGAAAGATCAGTTGTCTTCACTGTGTAGCATGAAATGCCATCCGTTTCCTGGATGTTTGACTATCCCTCAGTTTAATGGTTTATAGACCATTGACTAACTGTCTCATACAAAGATGTAAAGCAGGAGTAACGGAAATGGAACATAATTCTTGGATCCAGAGGTTATATGTACTTGCATCAAGAAAAATATTGGCATCATATTATTGTGATGCTTTTTGTCATTATTGTTGGCTTCACTCTCAGTTCTCACGTAGGAGCTTATGGTAGTTTTATGTTCTAAACTACGTCTCTGTTTTTGCAAAGTTTTGGGTTCTACTTGAAAGATTGAATGTTGTAAACAAGGTCTAACAGTCTACAAAACAGCTTCAACTGCTATAGAAATTAATAAGCAAGGAGAACTCTGAGGTAATCTGAACTAGTATTCCTTGCAGGAGATGCAACAAATAAAGCAAATCAACAGAGTCAGAAGAAGCATACGTTAAAGGACAAATAAAGCGAATATATCTCATTAGCAATTCAGTCTGCCTCCAAAGATGTAGGTTTCTGGACAGAATAGTTCTGGATGGAATCGTTAGAAATCTGTTTGGTTTCTTGCATAGTATATTTAAGAATCAGTTATGCAAAGCAACTGCAGAAAAACTTGTGATGCCTGAAAGGTCTCACAAATGTACAGGCAAGATTATTACCTAGCCTACTTGCCAGAAGTCCACTTCATCTCATATTCTAAGCAACTGTTGACAGGTATGACTGACAATTTAATTATTGTACATGCCTCCAGCACTGTTAGAAAGCAAAAAGATACATAGAACCAATATCATTCCGGCTTTAGGAATATGTGCAAAATAGGCATGGATTCAGAGGATCCTAAAGTGAGCAAGCTCACCGGGTACTCACCTAATACTAATGATTATAATCTCAGAGATGTCTGTTCTGTTACATAATTTCAGTTTTATTTTCTTGGTGCATTTCTTTGGGTTGAGACCTAACCATACAGCAATCCTCTTGGTTGTTCTGATTCTTTTGCAAGGTGTTTGACACTGTCCCGCATGACATCCTTGTCTCTAAATCGGAAACATGTGGGTTTGATGGGTGGACCACTTCGTGGATAAGGAAATGGCTGTATGGTCTCAGTCAAAGAGTTGTGGTCAACAGCTCAATGTCTGAGTGGAAACTGGTGACAAGTGGTGTCCCTCAAGGGTAGGTATTGGGACCGGTGCTCTTCAACATCTTTGTTAGAGACATGGACAGTGGGATTGAGTGCACCCTCAGCAAGTTTGCCGACGATAACAAGCTGAGTGGTGCGGCTGACACGCTGGAGGGGCAGGATGCCATCCAGAGGGACGTTGACAGGCTTGAGAGGTGGGCCTGTGCTAACCTCATGAAGTACGACAAAGCCAGATGCAAGGTCATGCACCTGGGCTGGGACAGTCCCAAGCGCAAATACATGCTGGGCGATGAGTGGCTTGAAGCCAGCTGT
>NW_010297441.1:0-19655 GCF_000700745.2 Antrostomus carolinensis | reverse complement strand
TGTGGGCAACCGAGGAACTGTTGTGTGACAGCAAACACGTTTACACAGAAATACATCAAATGTGAAGTCTAAACTTGGTGATAAATGACAGCGGGGAGTATTTAATTAATGCAAAGTGTAATGAAAGCTCTGCCCCCGCTGCCGCCCCAGGGCCCTCCCTCAGCAGCGGGAGCAGCTGTGCCGAGTGATCACCTCATTTTCAGCATTTACTTCCATTTTCTGAGGGGAAAAAGAAGTCTTGGAATTGGGTTTCTAACATAAGTATTTACAAGGGTGAAAGGGAAGCCCGTTCCCTGAGTGGATCCCACGGCATTGACCTTACCCAGGCGCTTTTGGTAGCACAGTGTCTGCCACAGAGCCCTCCTTGGTCGGGTGTTCAGGGACAGGACACCCAAGGACAGCCCGTGACATTTGCTCAGCGATTTCACCAGACTGCATTTGCCTTTTCCATAGTTCATGAAGCTCCAGTCAGCCCATTAAAAAGAAAAAACACTTTTAGTCCAAGAACCAGCACGATGTGTTGAACTGGCTGTTGCTGGTATCGCCAAACACTGCTTCTACCATGGAGCAAAGACAAAGCTCCTGCTGATTGTGAAGGGACCAAGGTCTGGGTCCGAGAGCAGCACTGATTGTTTTGTTACCTGTCAGAAGGACAAGTCAACTCACATAAGACATCTCACAATATACAGTCTTTTGCCCACTCAGGGGAGCAAACACTCAGGAACAAGCAGTAAATGAATAGAGGAAAAAAAAATAGGCTTTAAATAAAAATCCCAAACCTCATTTTAGTCAATTTAAAACAAAAATTTAAAAACTGATCTTTAACATTGGCAGCAAACACGCTCAGAAAAATTGATATCCCCAAATCTCACCCATACAGCAATCACCCAACAGACCACTCAAGCTCCTACAGGCAAAACCCTCCCCACTGCTTACAGCAGGTTGGTTCCTGAGCCGCACCAGCTCCCTATTTCATACTTTTTGTTGTTGTTGTTAACTCCCCTGTAGCTCTAGCTTGTGGCAAATCACACTTCACAAAGATGCACGCCAGGAGACTGTAACTGCTTGCCTAAAGAGGTGAAACAAACAGTGGGCATTTGCCAAAGTACTCCCACCACTTGGAGCAGTTCATTTTTCAGGACATTCAGTGCTAGGCTGGTAGGCTGAATGGGAAAGAGAAGGAATGGGAGAGTAAAACCTTTCCTGTAAGCATTTCCGAAATGTTTATCACAGTAGCACTGAGACATTCCTAACCCTTTCATTTCTCTCCGAAAGGAAGGGGAGAAAGGTGACATCTTTCCTTAAAAACCCAAATGAACAAAGTGGGAAGTTCGAACAAACCTGGAAAATAAAGAGCTGCTTCGTCAGCCACCACCGATTTCCGCATGAATTCTTGAGTGAAAACTGGGAAAAGCCTCTGACAACAAATACTAGATGAAAAATTGTCAAAGTATTTAAAAACATTATGATTGTAAGCAAAAGATAAAATTATGAATGTAAAAATCATGACTGCAAATACTGAGGGGCTGTAGGAGGTGAAGTACAAATAATATAGTTAGTGTTAAATTCTGAATAGGCAAAGCACAACATTCACCAACAGCATACTAAAGGAATCTTACAAAGCTTTATTAAATAATACAGATACAAATGATTATTATTTACATCCAAATTGTCAATTGGAAGTAGTAGTAGCATGTAAGGCACAGCTTCTCCAAAATTAGCCAATAAGTTACACAAGACTGAATATATTAACACGTAACAATGCTGCTTTGTTGTAATACTGCATGAAACCAAAACTATATGCCATAAACTGTGTCTGCATTCCATTCCTCTGACTATTTGCTCAAATAGTTCTACACACAATATATTTTGCATGAAATATTTTGTTCTTTGAAACAGAACAATTGCGGTCACTATCATTATGGTCCTTAGGAGAATTCAGCCAGACAGAATATTATTCACAATTAAAACTGTGATAATTGTTATATGTAAACAAAGCCCTTATCTGATAGCTGCAAAATATTGCTTATGGATTAACAGTTACTGCGATTCTGATTATAATCCTCAAAATAAAGGATTCCAGCTGAGATACCTTTTTTTTGTATTCTCAGAGAAGTATTTTACGACTAAGAATTGGAACCAAGTTTTTTTTCTCATCTGTTTAAAATTAATTTGGGAAAAAGTTCATGTCAGCGTACCTCACTGCCATCTTGTTTAGAAAGCAAAATTCATCTGAGCACACAGTGATCAACTGCCTGGTTAAGCAGGACTTTCTGCTGTACCCAGAATTGTGCATTTTACATCTTTGTGTCTTAGCCAGTCAAGAGAAAGGAAAAAAGTCAACCAAAAAAACCCCACATTTATACTGACCCAGTTAAATGTTCCGTTGCATTTTACAGACTTACAAATGAGCACTTACTAGGAGGATATTATGGTACAAATATTCCAAAGTCTGGTCATACCAGTAATAATCTTACTGTATAGTTTAAACCAGGATTCTGGGTGTGGCTGTGTCAGTTTGTACATGAATATGCCAGTGACAAGCAGATTGAACCAACTGAGAAGGTCCCTAATTTTAAGTGTGAAATAAGCCACTTAACTTTGCAGTGCACTAGGGTGGTAATGAAAGGAGGCTCAGTTTCTCTTGAGGTACTTCTATGTGTGAAATGACCTATATAGATGTATTATATTTATAACAGAACACAGGTAAGATAATTGCCTTCAATTAAAAACATTTACTACCAGAAGAAAGGTCCTCTTAGAAGGCACATGCTTTCACATTCCCAGTCCAAAAAAAGTGCTTATAGTAACAAGAAAGGAATACTGCAGTTGTACCCAAAAGGAAGCCACACTAAGATAGTTATGTTTTTCCTTGTTGTTGTAAAAAAACCCCTCCAAATTATTCACAGTTGTTCCAGCATTCCTAATGTTAAAACAGCAAGTTATGGTGATGAATCACATTGTAAGGCTAAATGTAAAACCACTTATCAGTGCAGTACATTCCTGAGTCTTTGGAACTCAAAATAAAAAACTAGTTCTTTGAAATATACAAACCTTCTTATTTTTGGCTCATATTTGACCTGCTTTTCTATTTCCCTTTTTTAAAAAGTTCATTAAAAAGAAAGTTAATTTTTTTACAAAAAAGTAAATAAAAAACTTTTATCACTATCACTTAGACATAACTTCTAGTTGCTTGAAGAGTGCAAGAAAGCTAGCTTAGCATAAACACTGCTTTTTGTCCAGTCATCCTTGTCCAGTGAGCATAAAACAACAGATAAAATAAGGTTTAGAGAACCGAAGCACTGACAAAAATAAAAAATTCAGAGCTCTACATACTTAAAACAAAAAAAAAAAAAAAAAAATGAAGCTAGTTACATTCAAGAGATGACTTGAATTATATCAAAACTGAAAGTTCTTAGATTTGCTATCATTTAAGGCACAGTTTTGTTGCGGGTTTTTTGGTTTTGTTTTTGCTTTTTTAAAATTTGCCAGCCCTAGTGCATGATGATGAGTCGTGCTGTCTCTAACGTGAACCATAATCAGTGCTCCAGAGCGAGGATGATGGGCTTGTTTTCCTGCTTGAGAAAGACTGAGAACTGAAGGAAAGCACAGGTGATACAGAGAAACCTAAAACACAGGGGAAAAGGAGAAAAAAACAAAACAACCCAGTCATACTCAGGAACGGTGGAAGCAGCAAGAAACAAATAGCTGCTGTTGATCATCTGCTGCAACACCTGGCAACTGACTCTAATGATCCATTCAAAGCGAAATAACGCCTTTAGCTTATTGCTTGGTGAAAAGACATCTTAAAAGTATCAAAATTTTGTAGGTCTTCCTATTAGAGATTTTAATTAAAGAATTGATTAAGTCTTCTGAAGGGGAAACAACCTCAGCAAATAACTTTCAGTTGAATTTGCCTTATTTTATCTGAAGCGTCATGCATGTGTTTTTACAAACAGGACTGCAGCTCACCATAACACCTATAATAATCTGAATTTTGTTTTAATTGATTACAGACTTTCCAAGTGAATGGGTATTTTTTGCATATTTCTGAGGGTTTGATTCTGCAACAGTGCAAATAGGTAAAATAAGGAATAAATATGATGTAAAAATAGATAAAACATGACTGCAAGATCACTGCAGTGAAGGAACAAACTACTCCCCGAGCAACCAACTGAGTCTTCCACAGAGAGCTGTGCCCCTTGTCCCCTAAGGGTTGCCCTTCCCTGTCTCTTACAACAGCCCCAGCTCACAGCATGAGAGCTGCAGCACACGCTGGGGCTCATCTGATGTCCGTGAACTGACTAATCAGCCAGCTGCTGCCCAGCACATCCTGTCAGCAGCTGAACTCCACTTTCCTTTCCCTCAGCAGGAGCAAAATTCTGAATCTCTCTCCTCTACCCATCTCCTACTCTTATACTTTTCACCCACTCTCTATTTCCCATGTGGCTGAACCTGGCCAAGAGTTTCAGAACAATTAGCAACAGGTAAAGGGGAGGTTGAGGGTGGGGCAGGAGGATGGGTAACAACCTTCCTAGGAACTGGCACAGCACTTGTTAGGATATAATTCAGTGTACAGTCATACCTCCCTGCATTCAACTCAAACCCAATAGCTGTTTTTCAAACTGGGAACCAGTTTTCAAAACTTCAACAAGTGGGGTGGGTCCTCCAGGGATCAATATTGGGCCCAACGCTGTTTAGTATCTTCGTAAGTGATCTGGATGATGGGATCAAGTGTACTCTGAAGTAGTTTGCTGATGATACCAAACTGAGTGGGAAGGGAGAGCCACCCTGCAGGAAGACCTGGACAGGCTGGAAGAGTGGGCCAACAAGAACCTTATCAAGTTCAACAAGGACAAGTGTAAGGTCTTGCAACCGGGGAAACGTAATTCAGGAGGGCAGCGTAGGCTGGGATCCACCTGGATGGGGAGCAGCTCTGTGGAAAGGGACCTGGGGGTCCTGGTGGACAAGCAGCTTAATATGAGTGAACAATGCGCTGCTGTGGCAAAGAAAGCCAACAGGACACTGGGCTGCATTAACAAAGGCATCACCTGAGAGATAAAGAAGTCATTATCCCACTTGGTGCTTGTGAGGCCACACCTGGAATACTGTGTTCAGTTTTGGTCCTCACTATGCAAAAAAAAGATGTGGACAGGCTGGAGAGGGTCCAGAGAAGGGCCACAAAGATAATCAAAGGACTGGAAAGCCTGCCATAGGAGGAAAGGCTGAGAGAACTGGGTTTGTTCAGCCTTGGGAAAAGAAGGCTTAAGCAAGAGCTCCTCACCATGTTCCAGTACTTAAAGGGTGGATACAAAGAAGATGGAAACTCCCTTTTTACAAGGAGTCACATGGAAAGACAAGGGGGAATGGATACAAGTGACTCCTGGGGAGACTCCAATTGGACACAAGAGGAAATTTTTTCACACTGAGAGCAATCAGCCACTGGAATAATCTCCTCGGGGAAGTGGTGGGATCCCCAACATCGGACACTTAAGATTCAGTTGGACATAGTGTTGGGCCATCTTGTCTAGATGGTGCTTTTGCCAAGAAAGGTTGGACCAGATGATCCTTGAGGTCCCTTCCAACCTGATATTCTATGACTTATCAATTAATGCATTGATAATTGGGTAACAGGTGCTTACTGTTATGGCTGTGTTGAGGAGTTGTCCTTGGGGTAAACACTAGATCACTGCGCTGTTCTTTTGATGAGAAAGCTGCATGATAGGCTGCAAGACATTATGAAAAAAAACAAGCCAATAACAACAATAATAAAAACAATTTTCCATGGAAATTATTCTTTTATATCTTACAGCTAATTCATTGTAAGAAGTTATGTAAAAAATACTTCTGCAATCTTTCATTCTCTTACCTATAATCATAACAGCTGTCCCTGCTAATAGTGCAAAAAGGGTGAAGAACATCACTTGGTAAGAATCAAGAAAGTGCTGGAATAAACTGGCTCCATCTGTAGAATCAATTAAGAGAAGACAATATTGAGTTAAAAGAGCATCTTCTCCAATCAGCTTTAAGAGTTAACAGTTCTTAACTCAAACTGAAATAGACAAAATAAGGTTTTTATTTCTAGCAAATAAGTATAATCACCTTAGATAATATGACTTTGATTCTAGTGACTATTTCTGATGCAGTCTTTAAAATCTGCCAATAACAGCTTAAGACATTGATATACAATGCCTTAAGTGTGTTTTTTACTTTCTCAGCCCCAAAATGCTGTTCTGTTTTCAAAGGTGTGCTTGAGAGTACACAAAAGCAGAGCAAAAAAAATTACTTTCTGACACTTTAGCACTGGGATATTTCTGCCAACTTCAACAGAGTGTTTTGGGCTGACCCAAAAGGAAAATATCTTCAGCTTCAGTCATAATGAGCAACTGTATTCAAGTCTTCTGGTCACAGTCAGCAGCTTACATGTCAACGATAATATTAGCTGCTAGCTCACATTTTAACACACCAAATTTTATAACCTCATGAACATTAATGGAAGTTAAAGGTTTATTCTGGCATACGTAGTCTAGAGATAAACTTACGTCTCACTGGTGCACTGGTTCTGTCAGTCAAGTAAATCACTGTCACTGGGATAGTGATAGACTGGTCAGTCATAGGACTAGAGACAGTTAGAGTGGTTGATAAGGATCCCTGGCTGGAAACTCTTCTATCAGTCAGACTAACAGTGTAGACTACATAACTAGGCAGCCCGTAGGATTTCTCTTTCTCAAATGCCTTCACGGTTGGTGAGCCACATTTCACCTGCCAAGAGAAAAAACCAACCTGAAACAGACTGTTTGAGAAAGCACAGCACATATCCACCTTCCAGGCCACATGTCAGAAATACGTTATTCCACAGAAACATAGAGCAGCTCACCTCACAGCGGGAGTCAGACTCGGTTGTAACTTTCCAGTGACATCTGCAGCACTTCTCCCCTCTCTATTGGTAAGGCTGCCCTGTTAACTGCTGTTTCTGTGGGTCTGGGCTAACCCCATACCAGCAAAAATCAAAGTATCGTGAACCATGGGCAGTGAAACAAGTAAGTGAACAAGAACCTGCACCTGCCACTAGAGATCAGACAGTCTTTCTGCTTCCCCACCTGTGAGCTGGTTAACACATCCTGGCTAGTGCACAGGTGAGCCTGACACATTTCTGCTACCCCAACACAAAAGTGAAAACTGAAGAGGAATGCATCCCAAGATGAGTACCTCCAAATCATCTCAGAACACTCTTGACATGGTAAAGGTTCCTTTGGTTAGGAAGTTGCATGTAAGAGTTCAAAATGCTTTCAGCTGAGCTGTGATGCTTTCCAGCAATACACTCACCTCCAGGGTATCAAGGATTTCAGTGGCACCAAATATTTTCACATCAGAGCTTGTGTAATGGTTGCTTAAAAGCATTTCCGTTTGGTCAGCATAAAACCCAGGACGGAATGGCACCTCAGCACCGATCTGCTCCCCGGAGAAGTGGCTGCCTTGGATTGAAGCTGTAACTCTGAGTGCAGTTTTACTCATGCTGAGATGCTTCAGCTGTTTGTCAGTGAGCCTGTGCATAGTGATGGAACAGGTGTAATGTCCTATAGAAACGAAAGCAGTTTGACTGTTAATTGCTGATTTTTATGGTTTTTTTCCCCCATCCAGAGTGAGATTTCTGTGGTATCTTTAGAGAGGAGCTAAAAAAGGCGGTAAAATTCAACAAACAGAAAGATCATGAGTGTGCAGGTGAATGGGACAGTGCATCTGCTGGTCCAAGCATCACAGCCCCAGTACTAAAGCAAGAGAAGGTGTTTCTTGTCCCAAACTAAACACCATGATAGAAATGATAAAATGGGAGTTTCCAGCCACATTTTAATATGCTAGTGAGACTCAATTCCACTTGGACTATAACATTTATGCTAATATTCATAGAAAGGCTTTACTGAAAATAAAATGTAACATCCTATTTCATATTCTCTTCATTTCACGTTAAAATTTTAGTCAGTTACCATCACCAATTCTGTGGAGACATGGTTTATTATTTCTAAAAGCTTCTTTAAAGGTTAGATATTCACCATGTTTCTAGTCTCTTACAGGACCTATTTGTCTATTATTAGTGATAAATATTGTAAGAAATTCCCCCACTATGAAAGATACAAAGCATAAGTAACAAGCAGAACTTGCTAGGTACGTATTTTCCCCTTATTTTTTTTCCCCTATCAAAGTTACAAAGGCAGCCACCATAGTATAATAGTAACTTCCACTGCACTTAAGTGTACAGTAAAGGCACTGATGTATGCCACGGAAACACCTGAAAGAGCCACTGGATGTTTACAGCTGCAGAAATACCCAATTTTGGAATATTTATCATCTGAGTGTTTATTTGTACCAGCTGAAGGAGGAAGTGGTTTTGCTTCCATAATTTAACCAATACAGGGCCTGATATTCTTTTCTCAATTGTTATACACAAGGCAATTATTTTTTGTACAGCTCAGCTGGAGTAAAAGATGGCAGCTGGGAGCTATAAAGTACGGTATCATGTCTCCATTCTGCAATACCATCACTTCTGTCTCAAGGTACCATTGCACTGTCTACACACCTACAAATACATGAGCAGTAACGTGCAAAATTAGGACCAAAATTTGTAGTAGAAAAAAATATATTGAAGTTTGTCCTCCCTCAAGTAGAATAACGCTTCTGAGTTTCTTCCTGACTTACTACTACACCTCTGAAAAACATATGAAATGGCTGCTACTGATTTCTGGCTTTCTCTGAAAACAACTCAATGTTTTTGTCACACACACTAAACCTTAGAGTTAAACAAGGAGAGTACACATCAACAACTCACTGGAGCCTAAGATCCTGCAGAGCAAAGCTCAGAGGCTTCAGAAGGAAATCTGCTGGATTAAGGGACATTTGGACTAAACCACAGCAAAATTCTGCATGTGTCTGCATGGAGCGTAGCATCTTTTCTCATCTTACCTGAAACTGCATCAAATCCAGGTTCTGCTATGAAAATATCATGTGCTGGGAAGTCAAATGCATCTTTGTTAAAACCTAGATGGCAATTGATAATGGACTGTGGTTGTAATTCAGCAATGGCTTCAATCTGAGCAGGCAAGCATTCCCCTAAGGGGAAGAAAAAAAATATTTAATATCTAATTAATTAATTAGAAAAGAAAATTCTACTAATTAATTTTTAATTAATTAAAAGCAAAACTATGGCTTGAAATATCAGGTTATTCTATCACCTTCTGAAATAGTTTCATAAGGTTATGATGATCTTAAAATAGCTAGAAATCAGAGACAGCTGTCCTACCTCAGGTCTAATCCCAAAAAGACAGCAAATGAAAATTTTATATGCTGTGGGTTTGGTTTTTTTTTTTTTTTGACAGGAATAATTTATTTACAGGAAAGAATGAACTGGAGAGAATTTTCAGATGTGTCTCTTAAATTACTTATATGATCCTAGGAGTCTCAATTTATTTTTTAGTATCTGACAAGGCGTTTTTTTGGTAAGCTGATAATTTACATAAGGCACAATAAAATACTATTTGAACAAGTGCTAAGTGTTAAGCTAAAACCTAAAAGGACGCATAATCAAACAAAATACAGCTTATGAAATAGAGGACACAATATGATGCTTAATCTTGTATTGATTCTAATTGCTGATAAATTCTGTAGAAGATTTAAGAATAGTAACTACTTTAAACACACTCAGAAAGAAAACATAGTAACTTCAAGAAGGCAATTGGAATTTAACATATAAACAATCAATCAGATGATTGCCTATTGAATGTTTTTTGATATAATAAAAAAATAACACTTCTATTATCTACTGATTTTACTAGTTGTGAAGTCTTAATAGTGCCCCAGAATACTCTCCAAATTCTGTAACATGGCCCTAAGATTCTCCTGGAGCTCCTGGGCTTCCGGAAAGTCACCAAGTGGGTCATAGAGATCTTGCTAAACCAGCTTCACAGACCCTTGTAAACAAAAAACCAAAACACAAACCAAACCCATCTATCATGAATATATAAACATTCAATAAACAATTAGCATAAAGATTGTTTTTTCATCATACCTTTCAAATTTTTATTTCTTTCCCCAATTGAAACTATCACTTTTGAGGCTGCAACTCCTTGTAAGCTTGTTTTCACTCCACTGACATGCGTTGCTGTAGTCCTCTGAGGTATATTAATCAATATCTGCAAAAAGGATGAAGTACATTGTTACCAAAACCCGTATCAATAAATAAAAATTAAGGCAAACCCAGACTGGATTGATTGTGGAACACACACATCCTTGTAGGCATTACAGAAGAGAAGACTCCAAGCAGTCATGTTTTTTTTAATAAGAAATCCTACATTTCTCTAATTTTAGAAACTGCCTTTCAAGGCAATTTAAGCTACTAAAAACGTTTTTTGCTTTCTACCCAACCCCCATAAGTTAATAGGCATAAATAAAGCTCTGTGTCTAAATTTAATTTAAAAATATCTCATGCTTATGTTAGCTGATACAGTGAATTGTGTCAACAGTACGATTGCACTGTAGATAAACAAAACTATTTCATTGAGTAATGCTGATCAGCGATGCTCGGTACTATGGTACAACACTTTAGAAAGTTCTTGTTGTCATCTCATCCTGCAGTCAAACTTCATTCATAAAGCAGCCATACTCAAAAATTGTTTAGCATCTGGAAACAACTTACCCAAGCACATGAATAAAAATGTACAATATAAGAACAGTATAGGCTAAAATCACAAACTGTCATGATACATCTTCCTCCCTAACACAGATGATTAAAAAAAGCCATGACATGTTTGGACACATATCAAATTCTTTCCAACCATTTGCAATTTCTAATACTTTTTCCTTTAAAAATAACATTTCTAAATATTTGTAACAAAAAATAATCATAGGATACATTTTTGGTAAGGGTCCACCTGGAACAAACAAACGTCGGCAGTTCTGGTGGGATTTATCAGCGCCTCACCTCTCTGTATGTTTTAAGTAATCCAGGAATCTCGTAATAGACAGTGACAACACCAGAATCCCTTGCCACTGCTACGCCAGTCTTGGAGTCGACTTGAAGAACACTACTTAAGGAGGAGCTCCACACGCCCGGCAGGCCTGAGAAGACACACCATGTGGACACTGTTCAAGAAATTCATGCTAACTGGAGCGTTTCATTGCCGCGTTAGTGTCTGTCTGTATGTACCCGCTGCACAGGCAGCATGGGTACACACACTTCCCAGTTCACAGAACCTCGATTCCAGGGTCTCGTGGTGGAAGGCTGGCAGCCCAACACCAAACTGACTTGCAAGCCCGTTAATACTAAGAATAAAATACCGTAAGTGAAGCTAGACAGTCCTGACTCTGCACGGTTCCCATAAAAAACAAGCTTTTCAAGCCAACAGGATGGAAAGGTCTGAAACCTGATACTAATAAATTCAATACAAGCAGCATATCGCATGGTACAATTAAAATTAGAGGAGTTGATCAAACCTATTTTTATCATTAACAAGAACAGTGACATTTGATTCCGAACAAACATCATAAATTATGCATTTAGTTTTCCTGAGAATGAGAAAGAGTCACACTGATGTCAAATTATATAGCTGCAAAAACCACAGTGCCTGAAGTGCTGCTTACCTTCCTGGTTTATCAGCAAAGTACTCAAACAGAGGACGTCACCTACCACCACATCTCCGAGTTCAGGAAAGATGGCATGCTGCACAGGAAGTGGGACGTAGTCTGCAATCCCACTGTGCTCTGCATCCCAGACTTTAAGCAAGGTCAAACCTACGTTTACAGTCCGGATTACAAATGTGTGGTTTGTGGCTCCTTTCCCAATCTGTACAAAGTCATCTCTACAGGCAAAAAGAAATGCTTTCATATTAACACAAGTTTACTAATGTCATTATCTCTACAGTAAATAGCAGGTTTTGAGCTCTTTTTAGATGGTTGATGTTTGTTTCAGTGATGGTTATCTTCTAATGAAGCCTGACAAAATAAGGCAAACATAAAAATGATATGGGTGCTACTGAGGCAAATTTCAGTTCCCACATCGTTACGCTGAGGTCATAATTAAGTATGAGAACTACTTCCTAATTTTAAGAACTGTAGAGCTTTAGAATGAGGTAATCTGCCTCTTTTCCCTTTTCTCAGAGTTAAGAAGCAAAAAAATTTAAACACCAACATGCAGTTTTCGAGCTAGAGCTTTACAAAGCTAAATCACATTTAACTCCAAGTTCTGATATTTATCAGAATTCAGCATTCCCAAATGCACTGACACAGCGAGTGCTTCCAAGTCCAGCCAGCACAGAGACTGCCACCACCCTGGCAGCACCACGCAAAAACAGGGAAGGTCTTGACAGCAGAACTGGGCCACCACAGTGCTGCACCTGAGGTCCAGTGCTTCTCTCTCCCAGGCTAATAATTAGCCCTTTGCTGAAGCAGCTCTGTCACACCGATTTTGGAAGCTAGGGCAGTGTTATCTCAGGGATCTCTCTATCCTATAGAAATTTCTGCAGATCATTTAGGTAGGAGAAAAGAGAAAATCTTGCATTCAACCCTTTTTTTTCCTCTCCCTTTTTAATCCTGATCACTGCATTGTAACTGCAAGGTGCTCTGCGGAAAACAGGCTACGTTACAGTCATGGGATTAGTGACTGTTTAATAATGACCAAAGAACGCTGGTTTATAATATTTACTATTTTCTGAAGCAGAGACTGAAAGGCCTTTTCAGATCTGGTTCTGCTGTGCAAAGGCTGTACAAGCATATCTGGAAAAGCAGCCCCTGATCCAGAACCTTCACCATCTTATACAAGACTTAAATGAGTCGGTGTAACAAAGCACTAGGAGAAAAGAGGCGAGATGAGGCAAATGCTAATTAGATCAATTGTTTATATAGGCCACTGATGGATGCGATCTGATGATTCAGAGTCACTTAGAGCAGAAACATTCCCCAGCAGGCCCCACTAGGGATCATGCTTATCTGGGCAACTTTCCCTTTGCTAGAAAATACTGATTGCTAACTGGAACTCTTTTTTCTGCTACGGTGCCTCTGAAGACCTCAGAGGCTACATCCTTTCTTTACTAATCCCAGTTCAAACTATATCTGCACTTGATATCTTTGCAACAATCTTTGTTTCGTGCTGTGGCTGAGCTACGTGTATTTGGCCTTTTTTGTTCTCTGTAATTAACACTCATGATAGATACCTACCTGTTCGTTGCATAGTTGAGCACAGAGTTATGTGAATGAAAAGTATCTCCAGAGTTATCATGAAAATGGACTGTAAATGTCAGTGTCGCACCCAGGGGAAGAGCCAATAAAGCCTCTTTTTTTTGTGTGTGCAGAATAGGACTCATGGAGATTCTTAGGTATGAGATGGGGCAGACCTGTAAAAACATCAGCAGTGAAAAGCAAAATCAAATTGTTTTTTTTAAAAACTCTATAAAAATAGTAATCTAAAAGGCTTCTTATTATGCAAATATACAAAGCTTCCTTTATGAACCACTTGCTATATCTTTAGCCATATGACAGTACTGAGATATAGCACTTTTATTATCAGTACATATCTCACAGAATCACAGAATAGCTGATGTTGAAAGGGGCCTCTGGAGATTGTCCACTCCAGATCCCCCTGCTCAAGCAGGGAGCAGGAGTCAGTTGCCCAGGATCTCATGCAGTCAGGTCTTAAGCATCTCCTAGAACGGACCCTGCACAATCTCTCTGAGCAATCTGTGCCAGTGTTCAACAGCCACCATGGTAAAAAAAGAAAGCTCTCCTATGTTCAGACAGGATTTTGTCTGTTTCAATTTGTGCATCTTTCCTCTCACCCCGTCATTGAGCACCTCTGAGAAGAGTTTGGCTCTGTCTTCTTCACACCCTCCCATCAGATATTTCTCAGTATTCTTCTCTAATAGCACTGGAAATTGAAGCAAGCAATAATGATGTAGAAATACACATCGCAGACTTCAGAAACTACATTATTATCCTATAAATTAAAACTGTTTAAGAATCCCTGGATATGCAAGAGAACAAGTTGCCTCTAGACATCTCTCCCAGTAATCCCTGAAATACAAAGTGTAATTCATTCCCCAGTTACTAGAACAGGAGTAACTTGTGATGTATGTGACAGTAAGGGGATGAAATGGTCACTGTTTCCCCAGTTCCCTTGCACCAGATGAGAACGCCAAGATAATACAGGGCAGTTTCCATCAGCCTTGGCTCTGTTTGAGCACAGGTTTGCCCAGCAGTGAAAACATGAGCAATAGCTGCAAAGCTGTTCCTAGTGATCCTTGTCAAACAACATCACAGACACTTCAAACTGCTGCCCCCCAAACAAGCCCGTGGTGGTCTGCCAGGGCTCCCAGAGGTGGGAAGGGACAACACCCACGATCCTGCCTCTGGAGTTGTGTGCTGGGGTGGTTTTTCTGACCCATCACTGAGCACACTTGCCTTGATACTGTTGGCAGTGGGATAACAGAATCCCACAGCTGCCTCAATTGAAAAAGCCCTTGAAGATCATCAAGTCTAACCATGAACCCATCACTGACAAGTCCCCTATGACTAACCCATGTCCCTCAGCACTGTGTCTACATGACTCTTCAATCCCTCCAGGGATGGGGACTCTGCTGCAGCCAGGCCACCCTCGGATAGAAGCAAAGTGCAACAGACAAAAGCAGTCAGAACTGGCACCTGACAAATCCTACCTGGTCAGCGGGCGGCATCGTGTGCCTCAACGCCTCTCCTCAATCAAGACAGAAGTTAGGGACTTCTGCTCTAAATTCTTTAGAAAAGTCTGCTAGATTATCCACATGTGCACACCCCCACATTTTGGCAGTAACACTCCAATGAAGTAAGTTTCTTTGAAGACAAAGACTTCACAACCATTTGTTTCGGTTTTTTAAAGAACATATTACTATTCTTGATTAACTTATCTAGGTTAACTGGAAAAGCTGCCCAACAAAAATAACTATATCTATTCTTTCTGTTACAGCTGTTGGAAAATAAATAATGGAAGGACAGAAAAAGCAAAAACCCTCAAATATATAGAAAAAACTATTTTAAAAGAAGCCCTCAAGCTTATCTTGTAGGAAAATCCCCTTTTTCTGACCTAAGAGGCTCAGCTAAAACGTAAAACTCTGCAATCTGAAAATGTACATGTCAAAACTTAAAAAGGAAAGGACAAATTTGGCCTCAAGCAAATAGCATCTTTGGTGAATTTGGAAAAAAAAAAAGTGGCTAGAATATTGGCACATACAACTGTCTGCTCCACAGGCTGATACAATCACCCAGAATATCAGTGCATGTAATCATCTGCCCAAGCAGCTGAGGTTGTAAGCTAACAAAAATGCCATTTCCCTGACAGATTTTCAAGCTTCCTTTACTTTAAAATCACAAAAACTGTACCACAAGGGACGACTGCTAAATTTAATATTGATGAAAACAGCTATTCACTGTTAAAGCACCTCAGTTTTTAAAGGATTTTTTATTAAAAACAAATACATTCCATTGAGTACAGCTGGTACAGGGAAGTGCTTAGCTTGCTTCCATGCTAAGCACACTGTCACTCCTTACTTCCACCATCCTCCTTGGCTTATATAAGATCATCTTTTTTTGAACAAAGTTGAAGGTCTAAGTGTTAAGTGATGCTGCTGCAGCAGTTTGGTTCTTAATTGTGTGCAGTTGTAAATAGACAAAAGAAGAACTTATGAAAGGAAGGACGGCGTGAAGGAGAGAACTCTGCCTTAGAATGACACAACAGATTCAAGCTCATCTCCTGCTCTGTCACAAGTTCTTCTATGTGACCTTCAGCAAAACCACTCCAACTCTCAGTTCTTCAGCCATAAAATGAAGGCAGCAGCACTGTATTACCTCACTGGTAAAGATATTATTTCCATAAAAGTAGTACAGTCCTAATAAGTAAAGGAAAACAAATCAGTTGTACAAGATGCTGAATTGAGATGGTTCCTACTACAAAGAGCTCACAAGCTTAATGTCACAGGGCACTGACTACACAGTTCTGTGATATCCTGCATACAGGAAGGATGAACAAAGGGGGAATTTCACTTCAATACCACTATATGCTGACTAAATGTCATTTGAGCCAACTCCAAACTCATCAGATGTCTTTCACTCGCTGGATCCAGCAGTGAAGGGAAGAAACAAGGTCATCTCTCACAGAGCTGTAGAAATTCACTGCCACCACCTAGCAGCAGGAGTGGCATTAATGAAACTAAGCCATCATTTCTTTTTTCATTCTCCACCCAAGAGGACAGATCTACATGCTATCCTACAGACAAACCTGAACATTATGGTAAAAAACAAAATTTAAAAAACATAAATAATCAAGCCACCTCAGAGTCATTAAATTATTTGTAAGTTGAATTATTATAAAGTCAGCAGTCAATTATATGTCTTTCTTCTTTAGCTGAGACACAGGAGAGATGCTGACAGAGTAAAAAGGGATAAGAGGAGGTGGAGCAGTGGGTATCTCAAGGCTCATTTTTCTGGATGTAGAAAGTTCTTGGCACAAGAACTTTTCAACAGAAATGAAGGACTTAATGTTCCCTTATGTCTGAAGTGGCCAACCAGTAAGATACATTAGACTTCACATAACAGCATTCAATGACCAGAAGAAGTTTTGAGAAAGAAAAATGTTTCATTAGCCTGGAAACGAGCTGCTGAGTTTTGCTACAGATTTGTCCTTCCCTGAAGTGTCCACGTTTCAGTGTAGCTCAGGCACACAGGGCAGCCTTGGACACGCTCCTTGCCAGCTCACCAAACACAGGCAGCAGCAGCTGAACTATTGCATCTGAGAAGACAGGCTCTCATGCAGAGATTCTCATCACATGTAAAAGCTGAACTGCTGGGAAACAGCAGCCAAAATTAAATTTTGGGGCACAGTACAATATTATCTCTAATATCTTGAAAATCTAGGTATCACTTAGGTACCTCACAATTTATATTAATTACTTCAGATGATATTTAGCTTTTCACACACAGCATGTGTGTATGACATTAACATCTTTTTTATTTGAAATTCTGTAATTATCAGCCTTCTAAGAGATTTGCTTGCTTGCTTTTTTTTTTTTTTTAAGTTTTTAAAGCACACACACACAAAGGCCTTTTTGTAAAAAGTACCAAATTTAAGAATTTGCTGGGATTTAATGTTTACCCATCTAGTTTATATACTAAATTTTTTTCAAAGCTCAGAATCGACTATTAATTGCTATACTTCCCATTTTTCAGAAGTGAAGTTCAAAATGTGCAGCTAACCATCCCTGTCGCAGTAGTAAAGATACACTTCTAACAGAAAACTGCAAAGAGAGATGATATTACCTTAACAGCAGCTACAATGGTCTGGTTGATCCCAAATGACTCTTGTGAAATCACTTCAATTGTTGATGATCCTATCAAGGACCCAGAGCTAAGGAAGCCTCTCTCATCGATTTTTACAACAGGAACTTTATCTGGTCCATCCAGGACACGGTAACTCAGTGAAGCCACTCGGTCCCTTAAGAAAACAAACGAAACAGAAAAACAAAATACCGGGAGACCTCCTTAAATGAGTAAGACCATATTTACACCAATATATTATGCAAATCTGAAAGACTGCTATTTGGTGTGTGTTTTTTCCACGTGTCTGTAATAAAAACTGAAAATCACAGAATCACAGAACGTTGGGGATTGGAAGGGGCCTCAAAAGATCATCCAGTCCAACCCCCCTGCCAGAGCAGGAACCTCAATGAGATCACACAGGAAGGTGTCCAGGCGGGTCTTGAATGTCTCCAGAGAAGGAGACTCCACACCCTCCCTGGGCAGCCTGTCCCAGGGCTCTGTCACCCTCACCGTAAAGAAGTTTCTTCTCAAGTTTAAGCAGAACCTCCTGTGTTCCAGCTCACACCCATTGCTCCTTGTCCTACCATTGGGCATCACTGAGAAGAGCCTGGCTCCATCCTCCTGACATTCGCCCTTAACCCATTTATAAACATTAATGAGGTCCCCCCTCAGTCTCCTCTTCTCCAAGCTAAAGAGCCCCAGCTCCCTCAGCCTTTCCTCATCAGGGAGATGCTCCACTCCCTTCATCATCTTGGTGGCTCTACGCTGGACTCTCTCAAGCAGTTCCCTGTCCTTCCTGAACTGTGTCTAGTCTAAGAAAAAAAAAAAAAAAGTTTAAGTTCTGATTCAAGCTCGCTTGGAAGAGGCCTTATCCAGGTTTAGGCATGTATTGAAATAATTTCCATCCACTGCCCTGCAGTGTCGTCATTCACTGATGTAAATTTGATTCCAAATAATAATGGTTCAGCTACAACATGCAGCTTCTGCCATCATTTTCTGTAAACAGTGTTTAGAGGGAGATTAGTCTGCCAGGGCCAATGCTGGTATTAGAGATAAAGTCTGAGACGCGATTAAGTGGATTTCATCAGTTTCCTGGAAATGGTTTTGTAGACAAGGTTAATTTTTGGAATAACTCTCACCATGGTATTTGCATATTAATAAAGTGAGTAAATACATAAACTGTAATTAGTGGGTGTTCTAAGACATTAGCTACTTTTAAGTATCACTTAGCACATCTTCTAAAAGATCTGTACATGTATGGGTTTTTTTTCCTCCCGAGCCCCTCCATTGAGGTAGAAATACTTTATCCTAGGAAAAAAGCACTGAAGCTGGATTATAGCTGCCCTTTTCTTGGCAATAGTGTAACTGCTTTTGGTGACAGAGTTCAGACATAGGGGCTCCAACACTGGGTAGTGAAGATAACAGGACAAAGAAACATACAAACTGGTATCTAGCAACTTAATGACCAATTAATCAGAAAAACTGCTCCGAATATATAACAAAACAACATTAGAAACTCACTACAAATGACAGGGCTCCTATACAACTGTTTCAAAAGCAGAGGCTGAATGTCATGGTCACTGGAGCTCCAGTGAAACTAACAGTTCCCTTCCCTTAAAAAGTAAATTAATCTAAAGCCTTGCCCTCAGCATATGTCCTATTGTCTATATGCTGCACATTCCTATGCTAGGAAAACCAAATTTCAAGCCTGAAATGAGTCTGAAATGTCAGTCTTTGAAAAAAGATTATGTAAAAAGGACTTCTCATTTGCAAGGGACATTTTAATCTCAAAATCTAGTCATAGCTTCTGTGTAAGAAATACAGAGAAGTCCATTCCATAAAGCCTTGACTGTCCATAAAAAACTCCAGTGGAAGCAGGCTACTGCTTTAAGTGGCTCATCATCTTTTAAAATAAGTACCTAAAAGTTCTAAATATTGAATTAATTTTCTAGCTGCAATCTAACTAATATGAGATTTGACAGAGCCCAAGACTACAGATAAGATACTATTAATCACCAGATAAGTTATGTATTGTATGGATGGACTGTGATATTCTTTTTAAAAGACTGAAACATCTTCCTTGTAACAGAATTGCTTTATGGTGTTGATAAACCGCTGACACAGATCACAGTATGAAAACTGATCACTAACCTGTCTGTCTGAAGTTTAATACAGGAATTTGGTGACATTAAGATCTGCTCTGCTTCTACTTCTGGAGTGACTAGATGAAGTTTTTCAAACACCTGGAAAATAAAAGGTATTTTAGCCTACTGTTGTGTGCAGCAAGTAGTTTATTTATTTCACACAGAATCACAGAATGTTGGGGA
>NW_010297440.1:0-29747 GCF_000700745.2 Antrostomus carolinensis | reverse complement strand
ACAAGTCCATAGTGCAGTTCCTCACACAAGTTCATTAGCATTTTGGATCCTTCTACTGTTTATAAGACTTTACCAAATAATCTGATCAAACAATTTTCAGTGTGACAATTCTCTTCAGTCCATTTGTTCTAATTGCTGGCTGTTCTTTGCGTCCCATGTTTATTGTTGGTTCAGCTTGGATTTCTGAAAGTTCTAAAGCAGAGCAATCAGTGGTGAATAATGTGAGTAGCAAATATCCTTGTTCCCATGTGAGCAGGGACAAAAGTGTGTATAAAACATAAATCTCTTCTCTGTATAAAGTAAACTTTGAAATAGATGATCAAACATAGAGCTTTAAAAAAAGCACACATTTACTGGTATTGGGGCTGTCCCAATTTTAGGACTGGTGAGTCTCTTGGGTTGGGTTAAAGATTCTTAGAATAGTGACTCTGAATTTATCTTGGTTGTCCTGTCTACCCACACTTTTAAATCTTACCAATTCTCTCAGGCAAAATCAGAGATGATTTGCACTATAATATTCTTTTGGGAAAGGGATGAGAAGAAGCTGAACCATTCTGAAAGAATCTGAGCTAAGATGATTAGTATGTGAGACAAAAAGGATGCCTGTGAGATGTTTCTCTAGTTAGGTACTCCTCCTCACAGAACTAGAGTGTGAACTACAGAGATTTATATGCTTTTTAATTACTAGTTTCAGTTGTGTATGCATCCATGTCCCTATGGGTGGCATCTATAAATACTCTTTAGTTTTTCTACACCTCTGCACTGACTTTACTTAACTTACAGTAATGTATGTCAGCTGAGATTTTTGCCTGTACTACCTCACGCTGCCTTTAAGAAGGCTAGATTAATTAAATTGAAAAATTACGTTGACCATTAAATCATTTCAAAGACATGGAAACTTGAAACTTCACTTTGTCTTTCTAGTTGCAAGCCAAATCTTAGCTTATACTTGTAATACAAAAAAGGTAACTCCAGTTAGTTAAGTATATATTCTGCCAATTAAAAGACTCGGAACTGAATAAAATTTTCAAAACAGAATTATACATTCTGAAAATATAGAAGCAGAACCTCTGCTTCTATATTTACACTTCTATGCCAATACTAACATATTGAAACAATCCAAACATTCAAGTGATTTAATTGGCAATGGTAGGTACAAGGCATTTTTCTGTGAAGAGGAAAGAGGATGTGGGGGGTTTGGAGAGGGTCTTTTTCTGTTCCTGGTGAGATAAAGGACAGAAGTAATACAGCCCTTCAGGTTGGGAATCCCAGATATAGAACAAAGGCAGAAGTAAAAGGAAAACCTCTGAAGAGTACATGACTACTTCATGCTTGCATCTGCATATTGCCCTACCTAAATGTCTCTTGTTTGGACCTGATGGATTCAATGGGCAAGGAACTACACTGAATTAATGAATAGTAGAAAAGAAAATTGCCTGGAAGATGCCTTCAAGCATTGGAACAGGCTACCCAGGGAGGTGGTGGAGTCACCTTCCCTGGTGGTATTTCAAAGATGGGTAGACAAGCTACTTAAGGACATGGTTTAGAGATGGAATTGGTAGTGTTAGGCTTATGGTTGGACTCGATGATCTTAAAGGACTTTTCCAACCAGTATGATTCTATGACAGATGCTGGTATAAACTGAAGATTATTTCAAGGCTTTTATGGAAGTATGGTGTTTGGCAGATCTTTAAAGGCTATCAGGGGAAAGTCATCCTATGTTTATCTTACTCATACGTTTTTCCTAAAATTTCTCTAACGGCTACTGTTGGAGACTAGATAGTGGGCTAGATGGGCTTGTAATCCAAATCCCAGGGGCATCACCTGATTGTATACGACTTCAATATCGATCCTTGTATTGAGAAAGTTAGAGGATTTTACAGACTTTTGTTTTTATTTATTTATTTTTAAATCTTATTGAATCTTTCTTCTAATCCTCTGTTAACAACCAGTGTTATACAGAGGATACTGAACTAGGGTAGAGGTAATGTAAGTATGGCAGTTATTGTGTGCTTTTTTTTTTTTTTTTAAGTACTGGTATAAATCAAACACAGGCAAATTTTATGTACTTTTTTTTCCTAAAAGGGCAAACAGGTCACAGATTGGTTGAAATGAAGGGAGGGAGATTTTTTTGCTCTCTTCTCCCCAGCAATGTGCTGTGCAGGGCCTGAACATGTGTAGCTTAAAAACCATTATGTCCGCTTGCCTTTTTAGAAAGAATGGGGCTATATATTGAGACCAAAACCCTGTGTGTTTTTTACTCTTTCTGGGAACATCAGTGCACTTTTCTCAACACTTAATAGTGGAAATGCGTCCTGGTTTTGGCTGGGATAGAGCTAATTTTCTCCTTAGTAGCTAGAATAGTGCTGTGTTTTGAATTTAGTATGAGATTTGGTATGAGAAGAATGTTAATAATAAACTGATGTTTTCAGTTGTTGTTAAGAAATCAAGTACTTCTCAACTTCCCATGTTTTGCTGTGTACAAGAAGGTCTTGCACAAGCTGGGTAGGACCATAGCAGAGTAATGGACCCAAACTGGCCAATGGGATATTCCATATCATATAATGTCATGTGCAGTGTATAAATGAGAGTTGCCCTTTCTCTTCCAGAATTGTGGTTTTGAAATTTTCTCTCCTCTGGGATCACTAGCTGGGAACATGGTGGGCATTGCCTGGCAGGTGATGAGCAACTGCAGTGTGCGTCACTCGTATATTCCATTATTACTATTGTTATCATTATTATTTTTATTTTATTTCACTTGTTACATTGGTTTTTATCTTAACTTACGAGTCTCCTTCCCTTCTCCAGTTCTCTCCCCTGTTACCTTGGGTTAGGGAGAGTGGGCAAGTGGCTGCGTGGTGTTTGGCTGCTGGCTGGGTTAAACCGTGACAGAAGGGAAGTATCCTTCCTGTCTTAATTCTTCTTTCCTCAGCTCTTTGCTCAGAGTGAGCAAAATTTATCCCACAATGCTATTTGCTTATGCCTTATTACACTGTACCAGTCCATCTGGAGCAGCTCCTCATGAAGAACTTTAGCTGTATGATTGCCTCTCATGATCTGGGAGGCGTCAGTGCTGGTGGAAATGTGTTTTCCTGCTCTTACTGAATTCCACAATTGACCTAGTTATGATGAATTATCCATTTCTCTTAAAACACAGAGAAAACTCAATTGCAATTGATTGGAATCAATTGTTTTATTGAACAATGTAAATAATACCATGTATCAACATTAAATATAATTGTTATGGTTGAATTTCTCATTCTAAATTTAATAACAAAACCAAACTGGGGTGGAGCAGAAATCCTGGCATTTGATGTGCTTTGCTGCAGCAACAGCTAAACTATATATTGTGACATAGTTCTATAAGAGTGGGACATGCTTGAACCCCATGTCATTTCTCTACATCTGACCATCAGATTGGTAAAGAGCCTCTTCTGTGCCAATCCTGCAGCTGGGGAGGGCAGGGGCTCTGTGACATCTCTGTGTAGACATGTTTGAGAGAATGGCAGCTGGTGGCAGCGAGGACATGTGGAAAGGGACATTGTGGGCACATGGTTGGAGATGCACTCATGGGAGCAGGCATCCCTGAGGGACTGCAGCCTGCAGGTGACCCACACTGGGGCAAAAGAGTAGGGAGAAGCAAGGAGTAATGGAGGAAAGCAAGAGGAAGGCAGAAAAGCACTCTAAAATTCTCATCCACCCATTGCCACATCTAAGGGCTGAGTGCAGTGCAGGGCAGAATTGAATTGATGTGACATTAGGAGAGTGGGAAGGAGAGGAGCTGGACTTGAACTGAGCTTTGGGAAGGAGGAGGAAAGGTGTTTCCCCGAGCCTTTTTTTTTTTTTAATTGTTTATTTTCTTTTTCCCAATGCCCAGATCTGTAAATAAAAGTTGGTGTTAATTAACAATGAATTAAGTAAAATTCCCCAAGCTGGAGACTGTTCAGCCTGTGGTGCTGGTTTTGCTTGGGTTCAGAGTGAATTAACTTCCTGAATGCACCGTGACTCTCAAATGTTTCTCTTGTGTCTCCATTTGCTTTCCCACACAAAGGACCAGCAGATGGGGAAGTGTCCTTTGAGTGCACTCTGACCAGCAGAAGCTGGAGAATGCTGTGCCTGCAGTGGATCCTGCACAGCTCTAGCCAGAGTGCCCATCTTGGTGGCTGGTTGTCTTGGGGAGCTTTCTATAAGAAGTATCTAAGGTGTTTTGTAAGCCTCAATTTGAACTGGAGACTTTGGAGTCCTTGGGAGGCGATTTCCTGGTTTCAAGAGCAGTGTGCTGCTTCTATGAGCCAAGACAGTTGAACGATGGGGTCTGGGAGCTGCAGCCTGGCAGGGCTGGTGCAGGAGCCCAAGGCTGTGAAAGTTTGGAGATGGACACCACCAGGTCAGTGGTACACATAGGAAGGCTGTCTGTCCTGATGCATCCTGACCCTGCAGGCTCTGGGTGCCTAGGGACTCGTGCTTGCTGTTTGAAAAATGTTAATGGCAATAGTAGCTTCTGCAGAACACCTTAGGCTGAACAAGTTGAATGAGCAGCTGACGTGGGAACCAGTGAGGCTTTTCTTCTGTGTTAGGTCACCTGTTCTGGTGTAAAATTACAGAGAAATTTGCAATTTTCACCCTTTGAGGGAGTGATAAGAATAATATCACTCCCTAATATTAGAATAAATATTTCCCATAAATCGATAATGTTTGCTAGCCAAGCTGTGTAAATTGGTCCTGTATCTTTGATTTTTCACATAATTTAAACTTTTCTCTAGCTACCTAGGAAGAAGTAATTTGACTAACAAAATATAGGGACATTTAAAACATAGAAATGTTATGTTTTAGAAAAATAATGTTTATACAAGTGAAATATCTGAAATAAAATAAATGAGAATAAAATGTATGCATCTAACTTTCTTCCATCCTAATTCCTGTACCTCTGAAACTAAATTCCAAATCAGATATATCTTTTAACAGAAATCAATTAATAAATCTACAGACATTTAAAACCTACATGAAATATTATTTAAGTAGGGTTCCTCTTTGCTTCTGTCTGGTAACCCATCTGCGCCATGGTATCTCAGCACTACCAGCCATAGTCAAAGATGCTATGTCATCAGGGAGCAGTGCATGAATGATGCTGGGTCAAGTTTCAGTCTGTAGCTGGGATTTACAAGATATATGGTCTACAGAAAATAATCTGCAACAGATGGATGAATTTCTAAACAAATTCCAAAATGTACTGAAACTTTTGGAATACACTGAAGTCACTGTGTCTTCATGTGATCTTATTAGGGGCTTGAACTTATCATACTAAGATGAATGTCTCTGCTCCCACAGACTCCTGTGGGGAAACAAGTGTGTACATCTTCCTTGTAAGTTACTGGTTTTAGCCAAGGCAGAGAAACAGAGATTAGATATAAATTCAATTATAGAATTTCATAATATGTTTATGACGTGGCAGTCTCTTTTAGGTTACTAAATTTTGTGATCAACGTAGTCCATATTAAAAGGTGAATAATAAGTAGATTGTCAACTGAGGCATTATCAAATAATGATTTTATTGAGGGACTTTGATAGTGACTTTATAGGAGAACATGTTTTCAGTAAACAACTGGATAGATATTTAATGCCTGGAAACTGGATGTAGAAATACTCTGGTAGAATTTGCTGATGTCACATCATGTGAAGTAGTAAATGACAAGTACTTGTACAAACCCATCCAGAGCAAGCGGACAAAGGATGTCCTTTGAATAACATGAATTTTGACTCTGTCAAATGTAATGCCTGCAACTGAGGGCAAGGACATAGCTCAAATGTGAGGTTTGGTAATGTTATTCTAGCCTTCATTAAAACTGAAAGACTTGATGAGGTAAATGGGGAGACGTCAATGAGATGCTATTCCGAAACAGATCAACAAGGATATGTCAGCGGGAAAACTAAGTATGCTTTTTGATGGTGAGAATAATAGCTTGTGTTGGAAAAAATTGTCTAGAAAGATCTTGATTTTTTTCATCACTTGAAGACTATAAACCTTTCTAGAAGGGAGGCTGTTATTCAAACAGGAAATTTTGCATGGGCCTGATGTAGAAATAACTGCATGGGGCTTTAATGTACAGAGGATGTCAATCAAAATATCCACACTGCTGACTTTTGTCCTTCAAATATATGCAAGCTCCAAATCTTAAATCTCTTAAAGAGTTTTCTTGAAAAAGTATGTGTCAGGCAATCAAAAAAAAAAAAAGGCAAAACTAGTAAAAACAATAATTCTGCAAAAGTGTTAAGTCAATGATTTATAAAGTCACTGTCATTCCAAATTGCAATGAAATCTAGAAGACTGATCTGGGTCAAGTGAAACAATCAGCTGTTTTCTGCTTGCTTTCTTTTATTTTACAGCTTTTAAATAAAGGAAATTTAAACTAAACTAACTCATTCTGCAAGTGGCAGAACAGTCAGCCTGGCTTTATTAGTTACTTACAAAGTGTCTTCTAAAACAAAATTTCAGCAAAGCCAACCTGATTTTTTTTTACACAGTCTTTGAGATCATATATTTCCATCACTCACATTCTGTGAGGCTAAATATTCCAACCAGCTTTACTTGTACTTTTATGGATGTGAATGAGTAAAAACACCTGAGTCTTGCTGCACACCTTTTAACTTTATTAAGCAGAAAAAGAAACACTGGTATTTTGTTTAATTGCAATTAAACCGTATTTTCTTTTCCCTCTATAAAAAGATCAGTTTAACTGTACTACTACTTTCAGTATCGACTTAGGTTGCCACAATATATTCTCACGTATAAAAAGTACAATGTTTTGGATTCTGCAATTAAGGAACCAAATTACTTAGAAAGGCAGTATCAGTGAGTCAAGTCCAACCTGTATGTGTGTTTGGATCAAGCTGCCAGAGGAACTCTCCAAAGTGAAAACACTGAGTCACAGGGTAATTTAAGTCCATTCATTACACCATCTTTATGTTTCTTAAAACCGAACAATATTAATAGATTTCCCCTTAGTTTACACCAATGTAAATGGAAGTAAAAATGGATCCCAAGCAATTTAAGGAAAAGAATGACAATCAAACCTTTCTCCTCTATAGCTCCAAATGGAGCTATAATGTAGGCACCATATGCTGAAGTTTCCCTCTGTCTCTAATGTGTAAGCTCTTATGTCACCTGCAGACTACTGTGTTTATGGCCATACTGGAGAACCACTGGTGATTTGTGTGCCTGAAGATGTGTAGTGCTGCTCCAGAGTGCTGTAAGGAACAGAAAGCCAGTGCTTTCTTCCTTGGTACTACCTTCAAGAAGTCCTAGAAGGACTGGAAAGCAACAATGGTGAGAGAGGAAAAAAACAAAAAACCAAACCAAATAACTTCTTACAGACTTCAGATAAGAGTTCAAAACACTGTGTATGCTTGGCACTATCATGTTTGCACCTATAGATTAGTTAATAACGTTGATAAAGGACACATCTCTCTTGTAAGTGTAAAATACGGTTTTTGACATATGGGTGCACACCCTTCCATATAGTAGACGACTGCATTCACAGGTAGGTTGAGATTTGTGGCTTTGGCTAGAGAAAAGTTTTTATTCTTTGTCCCCTTTAAATTCGATGGCTTTCACTTTCAATTACTTAATAAGCAGGAGTACTATACCCCATTCAGAGATACAAAAGCTACTGGTACGTGGCAGAACCTAGAAGACTTTCCATATGCAGGAAAACACAGTTCATAAAGGTAAAAGTAAGGGTGTGGGTGATTAAAATGCATGGCAATCCTGATGCATTCAGATTCTTGTATGCATTGCAAATACATTTAGTGCTATTTCCACTAAACCATCAGAGAAGTACCGCTTTGGCATCAGAATGAGATCAGCTTATATGTTCTCTACACTAGCAGAAGCTTTGCTAAAATTCTTGTGATGATTAGGTTTAGTTATCCCAAAAACAACCAGAGGACTGCAACACCTCTCCTATGAGGACAGTCTGAGAGAGCTGGGGTTGTTCAACTTGGAGAAGAGAAGGCTCTGGGGAGACCTTATAGCGGCCTTTCAATATACAAAGGGTATAAGAAAGACTTTTACTAAGGCCTGTAGTGAGAGAACAAGGGACAACAGCTTTAAACTGAAAGATGGTAGGTTTAGATTGGACATAAGGAAGATATTTTTTACGATGAGGGTGGTGAGACACTGGAACAGGTTGCCCAGAGAAGTTGTGGATTCCCTGTAATTGGAAGTGTTCAAGATCAGGTCAAATGGGGCTTTGAGCAACTTGATCCAGTTGAAGATGTCCCTCTCCATGGCAGTGATTTTTAAATGACTAGGTGATTTTTAAAGGTCCCTTCTGACCCTAAACCATTCTGTATTTTATACTTGTAAAAGGATTTTCCATCTATCTTGGTATTTCCATTTGTAAAAGACTTTTTCATATATTTTGAATTTTTCTTTTCTGCAAACGGTATTAATTCTCCCCATCTCTGTAGTGGTTTTGTTTCCAAACTGTGAAAATATCTGGGAGGAGAGGAAGAAAACTCTAATTTAACCCTTTTTTCCCCCCTCTCAAAGGAACAAAGTGGGAGGAGAGGTCCTTGCCTCTTCAAATTCAAACGGCGTTTTGCCCTGATCTCATTGGAAACAAGTTTTACTTGGGGATGTGGTGGAATTGGAAATCAACTGACGTACAAATAGTGAAGTGTTTGGGTTGCTGTTTACTGTCACTGGTAATACGTGAGTTTTAATCCATCCTGTGATGTGTATTTGCTTCAAAGCTCTGGGCAGCTGCAAAATCAAATAAAAATTTAAACATTAATCAAAAGATGTACCTGAATCTTAAGTGTTTTGAAATCTTAACCTCCCAGCTTCAGTTATATCATGAAAGGAAACTATTGGTGATGACTATTCAGCTTCAGTCTTGATCATTGTTTTATTTAATACAATTGAATTAGTTTCAGAGTAAAGCAAGATCATACAGAGTATGTAACAAAATTCTACCCACCTGGAGACTCTGAAATAGTCTTGTGATAAGGATAGAATTCTGTGGGTTTAGAGGCCTCAGCAGGTATTAGCTTACGTCCCTGGATCTGCAGAGTTTAAACTGGGCTAGGATCTAGCACAGGGAAGTCTCATATATATGAGACTTAATTTGTTAGTAAACGTCACTTGTTTACAAGCACTTTTTGTAGATCCTATTGAATTTCCATAATAAATTATTCATTGGAGCTCTACTAAATCCTTTCTTTTTCTGTTTCATAAGAATGCTGGAGACAAGAAGTACCAGAGGGAATTGGGAAGTAGGTGCATCACACGTGGAGTTTTTTGTTAGGCTCTGTACTAAAGAGTTTGTGGGCAGAAGCTGCACAAGGAAAACATAGACCTTTACTGCTCTCTACACAAGTGCTGGTAGTCTGCAGTATTTTTAGTCTGCCTACAGTATTTTTGCTACTAAAACAAACCATATCTTGTGTTTAAGTAGAGTCTGGAAGTTCAGCATAGCCTCCAAAAGGGTCTGATCTCTTGCAGTTAAGTAAATGGCTCAATTTTTCCTTCAATCTTGCTACTTTTGTTAGCACTTTTGTGTTAAAATGGTGGTTTCTCATTGTGACACAAAACTTCTCCTGTAAATGATGTTCCAGAGCCCATGGCTGACCCTATGGCAACAGAGCTGATTAGAACACCATGTGCAAATTAATTAAAACTGAGGGAGAAAATTTAAAATAAAATAATTTCTTACCCTGATACTTCTAGTCTAGCTCTATTGTGCTAGACTGCTCATGTCCCTGGAGATGCGTTAAATTCATCTCTACAGATGTACACAGGCTTGCAAAATACTGTCAGTGCCTAATCTGAACAAATGTCTTTCCTGGCAGGTGCTCTCCCTCTTAATGCTGAGACCATGAAAGGGTGGGAGTACTCAGCTTTGTATAGACCCAGAAAGCAGTTGTACTTCCCAGGGCTCTCATCAGAGTTTAGCTGCTTGTGCTCAAGGCAAGCTCTGGTGCAGTGCTGCTGTATTGCCTTGGAAGAGAGCTGTGTGAGAAGAGCTGTGAGATGTTTTTTCCCTAGCCCTTTTTCTCAGGAATTGTGGTTATGCTCTGCCTCATGCCCATGATCCCTGCCTCAGCTACTTTGCAGCTGTGCTCCTGGCTGGCCATGGAATCTGCTGATCCTGACCTGATCTGACTTGTTGACTTCCTGGCTTGACCTCAGGTGTCCCTCCTCCCTGTGGTCTTTCCTGGTGATCTGCACTCTTTGCTGACCTTATCTGCAGCCACTGATCAGACCCTCTCTGTTTTTTGTGTTCAGCATTTCACAGTACTGTGCCCCTTGTTGATCAGGTCACTGACCATGTCTACCTGGCTGTCATCCTCAGCCCCTGGCTCTCTTCTCTGTAAAAAGCAGCCCGCTCTTGCAGCTCCCTGAAGGAACTGAGGTATGGTTGTGCTTGGTTTTTGCTGGTGATCCATTTGTTAAGTTCCTTCTGGCTAGATGTGGAGTCATTATCTGTCCTACTGCACCCCTGGTTTGTTCTTCCAAGAACAAGAAGACACGATGAATATGGATTCTGACTTCATGTCAGCTTACACAAGGATTAAGACATGGCCATGTATATCGGACAAAGCCAATCCTATTCCTGATTAAGTATTCATAATAGTAATTACTTGTTTAGATTACAAGACTTCTTGCATCACCCAGCTAAGATTAATATCTCATTCTGCTAGGTGGTACACAAATACACACAACCTGGGAGGAAAATAATACATACCAGAGAGGGTAGAGAGGATACAGGGAGGTAAATACAGTCAATCAGGGAACAAAATTAAAATTTTTCAGTATTTTAGAAATATAATTGAAAAAAAAATTAAAATCAGGATTTTGGGGAAAGCAAGAAACATTCCAGTGTTGTTAGAAAATGGATGGAATTTACTAACTCATTTGTTTATGTAGGAAAATTATTTGGGTGCTTCTGGTTGAAAAGCTGCTGTTGAGCATTTTGGAAGGCCTTTCTGCCACTTCTCCAGTTAGCTGTCTAGTTCTCTGCATTTCACTGCTGCCCAAATAGCTCAGCTGTTTGGCTGCCTGCTAGGGTAGACTTCTGAGTGACTTGAGGAGACATCCAGCCCCTGTTCTGGTACCTGGGGAGCCCAAGGTAGTGGTGAGGTAGTATTTGCTGTTGGACAACTGATCTGTGTCATACAGTGTTATGTGAGGCTTTAGGGGGAAAGTGGCAGTGGACGGAAAAAAAAGATGAGTAAGTGCCTCAGATAAAGATTATCATGAGCTCTGACTTCCTCAAATGTTCTTGCCAAAGAAAGAGGACAGAAGAGCCCTTCCCAGTCACCATGTGTATGCCTATCCCACTTGCAAGTGGGGGTAGGGTTATTGTGCAGGTGCATACTAGCCTTCAGTGGGTAGGATGCATGGGTATGGTGGCCAGAAAAATCCACCACTGGATACTTGGAGCTGCCACCACAAGATACTGAAACTGAGAACAACAGATGATATAGTTACTTTTGGTGGTCTACGTGAGGCTGAAAAAAACCTCACTATGGCTTTGCTGCTGTTTTTAAATTGCTGTTTGCTTATTTCCCTCAGACTACAAATACCTGAGCATCTAAACCAGGCACTGCAAACACTAGAGTAATAACAAATAATGGGATACTTGCTCATGGGGGATACCTAGTGCTGATATTTTGAAGATCAATTTACTCATCACTGACCATGGAACATAGTAACTTATGAGGCTATTACTGTGCAGAACTGATGATACATTATGAAAGTATTTATAGTAATTTCTCTTGCTCACCTGCCCCGTGAATATGTGAGGCTTCATGAACAAGATGGAAGCCAACTCAGGAAATCCATTAGAGACCCCGGATGTGTTGAGATCCCACTAAAAGGTGCTGAACCCAGGAAACCCACAGAGAAAACAAGATCATGATCAAACACTGCAAAATATATACTGAAACCCAACTAATATTCTTGAGAAACTAATTTATGGACAGAGTGTGAAGAAAGCCATGACTGCATCTTTCTTTTCCATTTAATCTGTTATATGCACTTTAGTTTTCAGGTACATAAATGAATAATTTTATTATTATTATTATTTTTTTACAAAACCCTTTCCATATTTCACATATAAATCCCTTTTCATTATGTGTGTAGCTGACAGCTCCTAATATCTCAAATGATCTTCTGATGTCAATGGCAAAACTGCTGAAGTTGGAGTGTTATCCATTTACACAAGCCAAACACTCTTCCAGCAACACTTACTGTTGTTATTTGCTTTTCTGATGCGAGTGCTGAAAAGAATAGTAACGTATACAATCTGTATTCATTGTGAGTTCCGTTTTGTTATAGTCCTATTTATTACAACAACATCAAGTTGTTGTATAATATGTTGTATTTATTCAGAATGGGAGGGATTATGTCATTAAAAGTAGCTTTTAAACTATTTGTGTTCCCTACAGATTCTTCCCAGGACTGGGAAATTAACCAGTTGTGATATCACATATTCACAAAAATAGATCAGAGTTTGTTGCTTAATAATACAATAAACCTAACTGAGGGCTTTCAGATATCAGTTAAAAACATGTGAAACATCTCGGCCACATGACCCAAAGCATTGAATTGGTGTTAATTCAAATTATTTATTAAAATTAGTTTGGGGTTTTTGTTTGGTTGGTTTTTAGTTGAATGTAAACTGGAGAGAGATGGATTTGAAGGGTGAACTGTTCAGTCAAAGAGGTACTGGTTAGATGGTTACATCCAAAGTGTCAGCAGCTCAATGACCAGATGGAGATCAGTGACAAGTAGTGCCCTCAGGGATCTGAATTGGTACCAGTACTGTTTAATATCTTAATCCATGGCATAGTGGGGTTGAGTGCCTCCACTATGCCACTTGAGTGGCTTGGCTTTTTCAAACAAATCCAGGTTAACTGTCTGTGAGCCAGTTAACCTGGAGCTGTTTTGTTCAAGGACCTTCCCTGTAGGAGGAAAGACTATTCTGAGGCTAAACAGTGGTTACAACATCCTTTCAGAAAGGAGAACTTGTGAAGCTTGAACCTCTTCAAGCTAATGTAATCCTGAAAGCCAAGGTCTTCCACTTACAAATGCATTACTAGTGCCTAGGATAGGACTCCAGAGCCTTTGCAGAGGTGAGCCTCAGTGTGACTTGCTTCAACAACTTCACTTGGGGAGCTGGGTATGGTCTCTACTCTGCCTAGGGGAGGGTACTGGAGTTGTCTGGAGTGGTCTTATGCAGCCTTCTCCAGGATATCCAGGAAAATGCAGCCAGCAACTTCCTACTCAATATACTCCATTTGAAACTAGCTTACTCTCACAACTAAAACCTGTACAGAATGGGACTTCTTGTCTTTCCATATCCCTGCATAATCTAATTCCAAATCCTATTTGAGATATGTCCAATTAGAAAACTTCTCAAAGACCAGTGAGATGTGGTGGTTTTGAATTGATCTTCCACTGTTTCTCTCACTTACTGACAGTTTATGCCTGTATCTCAAAATCTGACTCTACAATGACCAATAACTGAACATCAAAATTGATTGTCAGTGGCATACCCCTCTTCCCGTTTGCAAATTTTGCTCACTAGAAACTTTAGGCCTACTTTGTATCATAAACTTCATGCTTGAAAATGGTCTACAAAATCACACGTGTAATTCGGTACGTGCAAAGAACTGACATTGCTGTTAGAAGATCAGTTAGGAGATAATGACTGAAAACACTGTGAGTTCCTTGGATATTTTTATAATCTTTGGGGAATTGCAGGCTGAGTAACTTGTTCTTGGTTTTAAAGGGATAACAGAGACAGATTTTTTTCTTTTTTCCACTTATTTATTTTTTCCTGATTTAAACATATACATATGTATGAGACTTTTTCCATCAATTCTAATAGGGTGCTACAAAAATGGGAACCATACCAGAAATGGCCATGATTCTAGCTATTTGAGGTATCAATTGCTGTACTCAGACTGTTGCAAATTAACCTTTTTATCAATAATTCTATATGCAGTTCTTCGCTCTCTGCCAACCCATCTTAACTCATTTAGGCTTAACTTTTCCTAGCACGCTTCTACACGGGAACTGGCCTGTTAAATCTGGAAAACAACTGCAGACCTAATATGCCTGGCACCAGACTATTCCAGAAAGTTCTTTTCTTTCTGTTGTCTGATAAATACTTTGTCTTTATGTTGAGGTTTGCTTGGCTTGTGTTATTTTTGCCCCACACCCGCTGTGGCATCTGTCTTTTCTCATTCCCAAGGGAGCCAAATCTCAGAAAGACCTTGAGTCAGGTATTTAACATCTGTATCAATGAGGGTAAAGCGTACAGATGGCTTGTGAGTCTGCAGGGGTGCGATGTCGGTGCTGTGGCTGTCTTGCACATCTGGAAGTTGGGTGATCCCTGTTTTCTGTCTCCATCTAAGAGATTTCTTCCATGACCTCCTTCAAAGAAGCTGCCTTTGTAGTATCTTCTTGTCTGTCAAATGAGTGGGAATACTCATCTGCCATGGTAGGAGGTGAGTGGGAAGGGAAGAGTAGAGATATGTGGTCAAATAAGCTTTGCTACTATTTTGGTATTACTGGGAAATCCCACTCAAGCCTTCAGCCTCATGCTGGAAGGCATAATACAAATGCTCAGAGACAGTAAAAAATCTTCATGTTTAACTGAGGAAAACAAAAAGAGAACAGAAAGAGACGGGAAGCCTTGAAGGCGACGCTGTTGTATAGAAGGTATTGTTGAGTTGGAAAATGCTATTTATCCCTTAAGATTATTAGTGGATAATGATACAATGCAAGGGACGGGTTTCTCCAAAATAGTTTGGTTTAAAACCTATAAAATGAATATTACTTTTACTTTTTTTTAAAGAAAAATATGTTCTTTTTTTTTTTAATGGTAACATGGTACACTGTAAAACTTTAATTCCTATCCAGGTAGTAATTGCTAAAGCTTTAATCATTGTTTCTTACCTGAGTTATCAAATCTCTTAATGAAAATACAAGTTATTACTAAGTAGTTTGAAAACAGGTTAGAATAGACTGCTTCTTTGCCTGGTGTTCCGATGAATTTTGTGGTTTTGTTGTTGTAATTATAGGCTGTCTTAATTCAGGTTTTGTTATCTGTAAATATGTCCCATTTAATTAGAAAATATACAATTAATGACTAATCGGCTCATGACTACGTAAGCCTGGAGATACCGAAACAAGAGATTTCTCTGTTGGGAAGGTATTATAGCCTCAACATATGGTCTGAGCTTTGGATTTTGTGATACTGAAAACAGATTATCTCTAAGGTTAACAAAGTGTGACTATGAAGATGTTTGAGGCTAATTTCAAATGATGTACTCAACATGCAAAAAGCTGTATACTTTGTCCATCGCCTAAATAAAGCACAAGTGATAACACAACTATAGGTGTCTCTCTCCCAGCAGAGCTTTTCATTCATGTTAGCTAACTCAGTAAAACTGATGAGGAAAATGCATCCTACTTTTGCCAAGGCAGGCTTCAGAAATCACTCCTATAAATCAGTGCCTGAAGGGTTGAGCCATAATTTTGTTGCCTGCAGCATTTTGTATGTTGTACTAAACATACTAAAAACATCTAATGAAATCATGAAAGGTTTGTTAGCATGTCTGATCTTGAAAGATAAAATTTCCTCATGATACTATGAAAACTTCAGCATTTTAAGGTTTTCTTGACCTGCTTGATTGTATAATTTTCCTTAATGTGCTGAGCTCTGGCTTGCATGCCTGTCTTCCCATGCCATGGAAAACATAGTTTGGGGAGGAAAAGTGTGTTTCCCGGTGTCATCCCATTGTGGAGTGAGGCTTGAAGAGGACAGTTCTGTGGTCAGCAGAGCTCAGAATGACTCCTGTGTCTTACAGTTGAGTTAGAGCTGCAAGTTCCTGTGGCTCTGGATGGACTAAACTGACTCAGAGCTTGTGGTTTTGTAGTGAGAACATGGTCACAGTGTGGGAAACAGTATTTCTGCTCCCTTGTTTTTACACTCATGGTGGAGGAGTGCATGTTGTAAAGTCTGCTGTAGTGGTAGTTGGGATTTTTTTTTTTTTTTTTTTCCAAAAAAAAAAAAAAAAAAAAGACTGAAACATGGAGTGTGTCTTTTCAGTAAGGCTTGAGATTAATTTTGTTGATAAGCAATGCATAGGCTTCTTTATAGGCACCCTGAGCAGTTTATACATTTCTACTGCCCCTAGGTAGCAGAATTTAAGAGGTCTGAAAACATAGGTAGAACCTCAGTGAGCAGTTTCCATGAAAAACCTCAGATACTCTCCAGTGCTAAAAATGTGGAGGTTTGATATAGATGGGTTTTTAATATTCTTTGTGGGAATGGACAGACACTTATAGACATTATAAATACTATAAGGTATATTTTTATGTACTTATGAACCCTGCAGGAACTTGCCTGATACTTCTTGTATTGTAGTGACTCCATTAATATAATGTTTATGCACACAATGCTGCAAAAACAGGCCTACTGATATGTTTTGCCTTATTTCAGCCAATGTAACTAATTTATGTGAATGCTTCTTGATTGGGCATGCAAGTTTAATCTATAGATAAAAATTTTGAGAGTAAGTGTACTATTTTTGGAACCAGCATTCCATCTGTTGCGTGATAAAAATGTGTCAAGATAAGAAATATTCTGTATATATATTAAAAAAAATAGTATGAAGGAGAAAGAAATGCAGTCTATTTCTTTGATTTATTTGTCTTCAAGATGATTATTGAAGAATATCAGCTAAGCAAACATGTAGCAGCAGTAATCTGTGATTTACTCTCTCTTTTTTTATTTTTTCTCCCAGCAGAAACTGTATCTTTAAGGTAATTCTCATGTGATTAAACCCTATTTCTGCTTCAGGCTATAGTGATGAGCACTGGAACAGGTTGCCCAGAGAGGTTGTGGAATCTCCCTTCCTGCAGATATTCAAAAACCGTCTGGACAAAATCCTGGTTCATGTGCTCTAAGAGTCCCTGCTTGAGCAGGGTGGTTGGAATAGATGACCTTCAGAGGTCCCTTCCAACCTCAGCCATTCTGTGATTCAGTAATATACTTGATTTCCACCAACAGAGATGTATTCCTGCACACCTGCTGATGTCTTTAGGGACCCTGTGAGGCCTATCTGTAAGTGTCTGTTTATGCCACTGGACCTTGGTCACTTCAGGGTTTTAGGGGTATAAACTTTAATGCCATCTCTCAGGTGTCCTGTCTCCATGGAAACAATCACAAGATGCCTACCCAATGCTTAATTTACAAGTAGATTTTCACTGGCAGATGATATCCTTTACTGTATCAAATCTGCTTACTACTTCAATCCACTCAGTTTCTCTACCAACCTTCTAGTCCTGTAGCATGGAAATGTCTTTTTAATTTATTTTTAATCTTATTTACCTTTGAAAGAGAAGAAAAAATGCTGCCAAACTTGCCATCATTCATAGATCCCTAAAAGGCAGGATGACTTCAAAGTCTCTGGAGTGCAAGACTTTTTGAACTGTTCAAAGTAGTTTTGGAACAAGCTGCTGCCTCCTCAAAAAAAAAAAAAAAAAAAAAAAAAAAAAAAAACCCCAAAAAAAAAACCAAAGCAAAACAAAAAAATTCCAAAAAATCCCATACCCCAACCAACTAAAAAAACCCCAACAACAACAGGAAGAAGCAGAGAAGAAAGTTTGAAGAAATGAATGTGTATGATCATTATGACAGTGGTGTCTAGCTAAGCTCATCTGGCCTTCATTTATCTTTTAGACCAACCAGATCAGTTTTGAGTAAGTACTGCATAGTTAGTCTTTTTGCAAAGTCTTGTGCATGGTGGAAATACCAAAGCACAATTCCATTGTTTTCTGGGCTTGGTTTTTGATGGTGCTGTTCCTTATGATGTCCAACTGGGATAAAGCCAACAGGCTCGTATTTATGAGACTGAAACTGAATGTAAAATGAAGTCCCCTGAGAGTCTAATCCAGTCTCTGAAAACACGGACATAAGTGTACATGGACATTGCTTTTTCCTCTGGAGTTAAATATTTGTTTTCTGTTTGCAGGCTTCATAACCTATTTAAACTGACAGGTATTTTTAGCCTTTGCTTGCCTTCAGAAGTGCTGCCTCTCCTTTCATTCTTAAGCCTGATGAATGTTTGAGAGGAATCTTCATAAAGGTGGCACCTAGTATTCTGAAGACAAATTGTGTTGTATTTGCCAATAATCTTCCTGCTAATTACTCCAATCGTTTGTACTCAAACAGAACATTTGTGCAGTTACTGTTTTAAAGCTTACTTTGAGTATCTCTTTTCCCACTCCAAAAAGAATTTAAAAGTTCTCTTACCCAGAGAAGGAAATAAAATGGTGGTCTCCATATCACCTTGTCAACTGAAATGTATCCATTGCTTCTGGGAATAGTCATTCATTTTCCTGTTTTTTTAGGTGTTGATCCACAGTGGTGGTTTGCAGGCAGCAAAAGGAAGGTGGAAAAAATTAATAGCTTACCATAAATCATTCTCTTCCAGAGGAATTTGAATTCACAATGAATATATAAAGCTGAGGTCAGATAGTTTAACTTTGATAACAAAAGTCCATTTTAAAATCCTAGTTATCCCCAAAGTGTACACTTAAAAAAATTAAATATATAATTTCAAATCTCTAAACATTTTACTTTAAAGTTTTGTATTCTATTAAAGGAAAAAAAAAACAAACTATGCATCCTCTTACATTTTTCTGGAAGGAACTGAACAGCTGATTAAAAGAACAAACTCTAAGCTTGAAAGGAAAATTTAATGACATCTTGTGAACAATTAAAAAAAAACAATTAGCATTATTCTAAATCTATTGAAGGGGAAAAAAAGGCAAGGAAGGTTTAGCTATAATCACATGCTGTGAAGGGGTAGAAAAGAGAATGTTAAATGCTTTTCATGATTCCTTCTGAAATACTTGATAGCATGACAGGATGCTTATTAGCATGCACATTACTGTGACCTGGTTTACTACAGCTTTGCATTTAGGCAGGTGTTTAAAACAGGTGTAAAAATCTGTTTGTTTTTTTTTTTTTTCTCAGAACTCTGATAACATGGACAAGTTGCACAAGTTGTCTATTCTTTTATTCTTTCCACAGGGATTTTCTGGTCCCTTGGATGCAGCAGGTGGCTTTAGAAGATCTTGTTCAAACTGATTTATAAGCACTTTGAAAGTTAGCAGAGAAGTGAGTTGTCAGTCTCCAAGAGAAAATTCCTTCCTTTCACATGGGGCAAATGCACATTCTGAATGGGCAGGGTGTTTGGTGCATCCCTCAAATCCTGTGTCAATTGTTACTATGTTGTAGCCCCAGTAGCACTTGTGGCTTAATTAAGATTTCATATTAATTTTCCTTTTTGACTGTGCCCATCTGTAACAAAAATATTATCTGAAATGTCTGGGAGGGGAAGGAACAGGTCATGCAACCCATGTTATAGCTGTAGAGGCCAAATATACAGCTGGGAACAGCTACGAGTACCTAAACAAGATATTGATGTGTTGTGCTCTTAGATCGTAAAATTGAAAAAATACCTGATACTTCTACAATAATCTCTTAAGTGCCTTTAAAGCTAATCTTGCTGAGCACCACCAGTGATGTCAATGGATGTTGGAGAGATGTAAAGGAGATCAGAGCCTTGGGAGTTTCTTCTGAGAAGCTTGTTTTTCTCTGCATCCTTACTCTCGCATAGTTCACTGAGCATTTTTCAGTGGCTCTTTTCAGGAGCAATTTGTTTTGAAGAGCCAGACTTTCTCTTTAGAGATCACAGCCCTACACTTTTTAGTCACTTACCAAATAAACTAACAAAATCAGCCACTGGAAAGATTACAGAAAGATCATGTTATGACAGTAGATAGGGTGTTGACTCTGATCAGATAGAATTCAGATTCAGGGTGATTTGGAAGGATAAACTTGTCCTTCTTCATTACCTCCGGAACAATTTCTATGTATTGCATGATAAAACCTTTCTTTTAATTTCTTTCTGTTTCTTTTTTTTCTCTTTAAATAGGAAAATAATTGTTCAAGCTGACAAACAATCTGTAATCCTTAAGCAACCAAGCAGGGAAAGCACAAGAGCAGCCTTCAAGGGATTAGAAGTGTCGAACTCTGTAACTCTAAATGGTGCTGATCTAATTGATGCTTCACCTAGCAGGGAAGGAGAAAACTCTAGCAAATAGTTAGCAGTTATTTTGCTTTCAGAAAGAACACTGTCACAGACATCTTCCTACAAATGCCACATCAGTTGTTAACAAGTTGTTCTGGGAGAATCTTCTTGCTGATTTATGTGCTGTCACACCATTCTTTTCCAGTCACTGTGAACGTCTTGGATTTCCCTTTTATTTGTTATGAAAGATTGCTCTGAACATGGACAAGAGAACCAGTTAAGCAGCTCACCTCTACATCCTGAGAGCACAGGAAATGAATGTACCTCCTGTTCTTCATGTGCTATGTGAAACAATGAACAAATAAGTTATTTACTGCCTTGGTTTTAGTTGTTAATATCTGACTATTGTGCATTGGGAGAGATGCACATACATTCCTTTTAATGCACATCACAATTTAAATTTAGCACCAAGCATGTCTGAAAGGAACAATATTCCCTCTACTTTCACAGAGGAAGAAGAGTGTAGGTAAGGCATTAAATTGGGAGTCAGGGGACTCAGGGTCAGTTCCTGGTTCTCTTGCAGGGTTTTGTGATTTTAAACAAATCACTTTCCTGCCTGACTGTAGCGCTCTGAGATAAAACGGATGCTTGGGAAGGATGTGGATACTGCATAGGGAGTGGGGGCTGATGAATAGATAGACAAGTTCTCTTTTCTCAGTCTTGTGACTTTTTTTACTTGTTGGGAATATAGTTGTTCAAAGTTTTCTATTAAGTAGGAAAGCTAATACCAGCTGCAGTGCTGGGTAAGAATACCTGCCATGTGCAGTTAGGTGCTATCTTAGAAGATGAGTTGTGTATGGGGATGTTAACTGCGAACAGGTTCTGAGATGTTTTGGGACATTTTAAAACAGTAGGAATATTTCATATCCAGTTTCAGGGCAGTCAAAGTTATTCGTGGTGACACTGCATAACTAGGTAAACTCACTATGCATCGGTACATCTGATGCTCTTGAAGATATTCACCTTCATATCTGAACTTGGAGAGAATACTCTTTAGTGAAAACATGTCTCTCATGGACTGGCAATGACAGCAGTGGACTAGATGTTAGGAAACTTTGGAGGAAGCGTCAAAGCTTGATACTTTTATGATTTGGAATGACAAAATCTGATCTTATGTTTTGCTCCCTCTTGCCGCATGCAATGAGAACTTTCCCTTTTGGGGAAATAATGCTTTTATTGCAGAGGGAAAATAAGGGCTCTCTAGTTGAGATATGTAGTCATAGAATTGTTTGGTTGGAAAAGACCTTTAGGATCATCAAGTCCAACAGTTATAGTCAGTATAACACATTGTTAATAATAAATAAAAAAGAAACCTCTTCCTTGTTTAACACATTCAATCTAATGAAATGCTCCAGTAAGCACTGGTATAAAAATCATAGATACTCATGAAGCAAGTAAGCTTTTTTCCCCTCCTCCCTATATTGTCTATGCACTTAAATTTATTCTTCTGTTTGCTTTCTTATATTTCTCAAAGGAAGATTCCTCCTGCTATGTGAATGTCACCTTTTACAAGTGACAGGAAGATTAAGTAAAATGCTGTACAGGTAATTATAATAAAGCTATTGGCAGCCCGTAACACAGTGTAGATGACACAACCAATTTTGCTGTTGGGACATAATGTATGTGGCAAATTCTACCTGTAGTTGTACTTCATGCAAGTTATGTTCTCCAGAGGCATGTGGTGCATATCACTCTGAGTCAGCTGTAAACTCAGCATAGCCCTTCTACACGGTGTCATTAGAGTGTGAGGAGCTGCCCTGTGACATTCAACTCAATTGCAATTAATTGTGTCACTTCTTGAAGAGCTTGTCTCATTGCATAGAAGTTTTTTGTTAAAATTCAGATCAGATACTTTGTATCTGATCATCTGCTGTGAATTTTCTCTGCTAAGAAAAATAACTCAATAATATACTATTTCTCGTGGTCTGGAGAGAAGTTTTGACAGTTTTTATGTACTTGTCCTTGTAAGATTGATCAGATTCTGGTTATGCATATGTTCAGTGTCTCCATCCTGATATGCCCTTGACTTTCTCAGAAGTAATATTATAGCCATCCTGGTTTGAAAAACAAAGCAACACCAACAAAGCATAATAATGTGGTGAAAATCTCCATCATGAATGCTCTGCTTGCCTTATTCTGTTCTCCCCCACACAAACTATTTCAGGGTAATTAATTAACTGTCATAGAGGCAAAGCAGCTAATGAAGCTTTATTCACCAACCTTGCTCCATTGACTAGTTACTGAAGAGCCAATGTGTAGTGCCAAGAATGAGCTGAATTATGGGGAAGCATACAATGTGCATCTGTCAAAGATGAACCCCTTAAACTTGTTTGCTTGTATTAGTAGCAACTGGAGCTAAGAAATTGTGCAGTCAACTTTTAATAGCCTAAAGGGCTTTCTAAAACCTTCAGTATGCAGATTATTTATTTAAAAATGCAAGCAGATTACGCATCTGAGGGGAACAGATATTTTAGAGGTGGGTTTTTTTCCTCTTACACCTTGAATTGCATGGAAAAATAATTTTTTTTTCTCTTCTAACCTAGACAGCATCACCCTGAATGAGCAAAATGGATGATTGTTTTGTATATGGTGTAGCCATTTACATCTGTGCAAATTAGCTTTAAAATGTTACTGTTGTAATTTTCCAGTATTTAATACCTGCCAGAAGGACTGCACAAGAGAGAGAAGTCAAATGGGCTGTGCAGTTGCTTTCAGTTAAGTCTAGTCATGCCTTTGAGAGGAAAGACCTTGATTTGTTGGGACTGGTGTTTCTGGAACAATGGGACAATTCTTGCTTCCATATCAACACACTAGAGAAGATGGTATTTCTGCAGTCAAAGCTGGAAATGCTAAGGCTGCTAAAGACTTCTTTTTGTATGTTATTTCATTACCCTGTTTGAGGAAAGTCTCAAATATTAGCCATTTTTCTTGGCTAATCTTTCTTTTAATAACCATAACCACATTTTGGTGTTCAGTTAGACTGTGCAGGATAATTAATATTACACAGATCCTGCCAGGGTCATCCTTCATGACTGCTCTTTTGTTCCACAGGGACTCTTAGATGGGATCCTGATGGATCTTCTTCTACCACATGTCCTGGCCAATGTCTATATGCTGCTGTTAGAAGTGATAATGAAGAGAGATTGCTGTGTTGTCTGCATCATACAACTTAGTAATTTACCTAGTAATTTACATCTAAGAGATGAGAGCTTGGATGAAGGCCACATACTGAAATTCAAGCTGATGGATGGTATGTTTATGGGCTGGGAGAAGATGATAAAGATGTGTTTATATCCATACATTTAATTTGAAGGGATATGCCCTATTATCTATTGATCAAGCTAACATTCTGCTCCTTGGAGTCCAAGGCAATTAATACTCACCAGCTCCCCTGTCGCATAAGCAAAAGGCTGTGGTCTTTTACGTCAGAGGTGGAGGTCTCCACAGAGGTCCTTGAGGCTTCCTTTTACGAGGAGCACTAGGACCTGTCTAGATCTCTTGTATACTTTTAACAAGGTGATAAACATTCATAACTTAAGTCTAAACCTCTGTTTGAAATTACTTGTTTCCCCTCTGGTGGTTTCATTTACAGAGGAAATCTGCATACTGCATCTACCAAGTAACTATATTGTTTCTTCCCCTCACCTCAGATGGTACAGCCGTGTTTGTATGTCTGTTTTCCTGTGTTTAGATCTTTGTCTTCATGACATTGTACATATGTGCCATTAGTCTTGGCTATTACATGTGGCTTTCTCCTTCTTGCTTCTCTATTTCCAGCCCTTCCAAAACAAACAGTAGAATTCCTATTGAGCCTACAAACCCATTATATATTGGGCAGGTTTTAAATGAGATTCTATCTCTCCTTATCATGACTGAATTTTCAAAGCATCAGTTATTTCTCTAAGGGATACTGGCTCCAACTTCAGGTTTCCCTGAACAACAATCCCAAAATGAGCTAAAGTTGAATCTTAGCCTCGTGTAGTGAAGATGAGTTATTTTTACTTGGCCAGTATACCTGAATTATAACAGAGTGAAAGAATTATGAATAGTTTTTAAAGTAGATTTTAATGCATCTGTCATTCCTTTCATAACTGAATCACTAAACCTCTAGCAGTATTTTGTATTTTAGTTTCTTTGCATGTAATTATAGCATTAGGTCATCCCAAAGTAATTTCTTAGAATATAATAACTTGTTTTATTAAATCTGGAAAGTTCAATTGAACTACTTTAAGTTATTAAGATAACTGATATTCCATGAATAAAAGACAGAAAGATTAAAAAAAAAAAAATTCTATGATTTAGTTAAATAAAATTAAAATCACAATAAACAATTCAGTTCTTTGTCATTCCTTTTTGTGTTGTGAATGTCCATTTTTTTCTTAGACTGAAGTGTAAGACAGCGTACAAGAAGGAGGGGAAGAACAAACCCCTGTGTTCAAATCTGAAAGGTCATATTTGGCTTTCATGCATTTCTCCATCATAACTTAAAAAAAAAAAAAATAGGTAGCTCTGGTCAGGGAAGAATTTCACCTTTAAATTGCATCTGAAACACTCCATAAAATGTGTAGGTAACAAACCATGAGAACTAAGACCAAGTAAAATAACAGGTAGCATACTGAAATCTTCATGCCTTGCAAAAACTAAGTTAAAACTGCTATCGAGTGATTCATGTCCTTTAGACCTGGATCTTTTCTCACGTGGGCTATGTGTTTGTCCATTCTTCAACAAACGAAAGCCTCCTGGGAGGAAAAAGAAATTTGGGGATGGACAACTTGTTCTAAGGGAAAACTAGCCAGTGAGGTAAAAGTGATAACTGAAGAGCTCAAAAATTGCTTGCAAGAGCACCCAAAAGAGCTATTGAACAGAGTGCCCCAGACAGCACCCTGTCACCAGAAAACACCCAGCAAGGGGATTTCTGCTGCCTTGCTGCTGCTTACGTGACTGAGCTGTACCCTCGACTTCAGTTCATAGCAAGCTGGTAGTCATAGTCTTCGTGGTCACGTTCACTCAAAGAACAGGTTCACTTCTCTTTGTCCTCTATTTCTGATCACCAGTCATCCAGACTGGGATGTCAGTTACTATGTGTCACAGCTTCCTGTGAAAGATCAGGCACCTGAATTTCATTCTGATATGTCAGAACTCATTCAGGGCCTGCCAATGAAGTGCAATTGCCTTGCTGAGTATTAACTGTGAGTACAGTTAATATAAAAACAAAACAAAAAGCCCCACAAATAAATAAATAAATAAACCCATTCACTGCTTAACTTTTTAATAATCAGGCTATTGGATCTCCAGCAAGAGTACAGTTGGACAAAGACATTTGTTTCAATTTCAGATGTACAGTGATAAACGCAAAGGTTGAATCTGCCTCACAAGAGTAACAGTGGTTTTCATGTATAGTTTTCTACAGAAGTGGTGTGAGAGTCTGTTAGGATGTTTGTTTTGAAAAAAAAAAATGCTGCTTTTATGTGAAAAAAAAACAAGTCAGTATTTTTGGATCATAAAAGTATTAATGACAAAAAAGACAAAAACACATAACGAGCAATTCAAACTACAAAACTGAGCTACAGCTGTCAAAACAAATAGCAAAAAACCAAAACTGTCAGAGTTCAGCCTTCTACATCTCAAATAATTTCTTGGTGACCTTTTCTCCGTAAGTTGTGGTAAAAGCTAACTTAAATCATTCATGCTGCCATCAATCCTGTTTTCAACGCTGCAGTTGAAAAGATGTTCTACCAGTGATCAATTAGAAGACACTACTGCTTTTATAGTGCCATGGCCCATGAAACAAGAGTGTCATGCAAAGACTACCTTGTCCTTCTTGGTGTCCTTGATACCAAAGACAGCCCATAAGAGGAACAAAATAGTGAGTAATATTCTGTACGTGTCTCATTTTCTTTCTCTCTGAATTGAATTAACGTAGCCCTGAAAATGGAAAGGAAGCAGTAGAAAATAAGTATATGTAGCAAGCTGTAAAAGCTGTTTCAACCTCCTCTCAGCTGGCTGAAGAGAAGCTTCTGATTAGTTACTTATCTAGTAAATTAAATAAAGTGAATATTTATGGTATATATTGTAGAAAATGCAGGAGGGAGGAGAAAAAAAAATAATATTAGAGATTGCTTCAAGGCATAAACTGCCTGTGGCTTTAGCAAAGAGGTGCTTCTTTTTATTCAGAATATGTTTTTATCACCACTGTTATTCAAGGTACCCAGAGTAAAGAGGCCCAGACCCCTTACCGAAGACTCTTATAACGATGCAACACACATTACCCCACTCGACCTTCATGAGAACGTTTCCCAGAGGCTGAAGGGAATTGCATAAATTATCAGTATGATTCATACTGCTTATTAACTAAATGCTTCAAGTGTTTCTAGTTGAAGTGGACACTTTTCAGTTGGCAAGTTTATATATCAGGCTCTAGCAAACAATAATTGATCTGGGTCATGCATGCACATTCATAGATGTGATAGACTAAAACAAGGTTATTCCAGATGGTGGTGAAGTCTGCAGTTGCCCATGGAAAAAAGCAAATAACAGTATGATTTTAACAAACTTTAACTATTAGGTTGGGTTTTCTTCACACTGTCTGAACAGTTCCATTGTCAGCTTCCTGGTTTGTTTTTGACAGTAAGATTAGAATAACTCGTCATACCAGTGATGAGTTGTCACAGCTACTTCACTGAAAAGCTTGAGTATGTACATGCTTTTCAGAAGCAAATTTTGCATGTTTATCAAGGTGCTCCTTTGTTTCTGTCATAGTTTGCTTAGGTGCTGCTGAGTTATAGTTTGTTGTGAAACTCCTTGCTTAGTAGATTCAGAAAATTAGTTTCTTGGTGCTTTGCCTCCACTGAGAGTGTTCCTTCCCATACTGTTTGCTGGGGATGTTCTATCCTCAACCTGTGAGGCCTCAGGTCAAGATTTCAAAAGGAACAATTCCCCATGCAGATGGAAGAACTAGAGTAAAGCAGTATGATGATTTGCTGAGGTTTTCTGCATAATTTATGTCTGTACAATTTGCTTTCACTGCAAGCTTTCTACAGTGGTGCTATTGAAAAGACTGTTAAAAATGCTTCTGCCAGTATATGTTCTTTCAATACATAATTTACATAATTTCAGACCATGGCAGTGTTATCATGCTTGGTTTTAATGAAAACTCTCTTATCAACAATAACTCTTGTAAGGAGATCACTGAAATTGTGAAGGTGGATTGTCCTACCTTTCAGATGAAAGGGAGAAGAAAGAAATATGGATAGTCACCAGAAAAAAACAGAGATAAGACCTTGAAGTCTAGACTGGAACAGGGGTAAGAAAGTGTGGGTAGGTGTACAAGGTGTTAAACTGAAGGAGAAATTTTGTCTAAGGACTCTTTAGAACAAAACACTGAGCTGAAAGATTGTAATAAAAAAAAATAAATGTCATAGAAGGGATGTCTTGGGTCAACCCAAATGACCTGGATTCACCTTGAGGAAACTTTAATTTTGCTGAGGAAACTGAAAGGACATTTCTATATACAAAATGAATTGAGGGGAATCCTTCTTCTTAAATAAATCTAGATCTCTCACCTCCATCCATGAATGTCTGACAGAACGGGAGTTAATTTTAAGCAACAAGTGAGTTTAATCATTTATAATGTCTAGCTTTATCTTTAGGGATAAATTTATTGTGTATTCAGAAACTGTGTATTGCCTCTATTTATCCCTATATGAATCTTTTCTCTCTCGTATCTACAAAAATTGAAACCAGAAAGCTTACGTTTGCAGAAGGGGGAAAAAAATACTTTGGTAATGTGCAAAGGGAAGCCTTAAGAAGAAGGGATTGTTCAGTCTGGAGAAGAGAAGGCTCTGGGGCAACCTTATTGTGGCCTTTCGATACTTAAAGGCAGCCTATAAGACGGGGACAGAGTTTTTAGCAGAGCCTGTTATGATAGGACAAGGGGTAATGGTTTTAAACCAGAAGAGGGTAGATTTAGACTAGATAGAAGGAATAATTTTTTCACTATGATGGTGGTGAAACACTGGCTTAGGTTGCCCAAAGCGGTGGTAGATGGCCCATCCCTGGAGACTTCACTCCTTATTCAGTGACAATCATTTGAGAAAACCTGACTTCATAAAATTAACTTCCCCACCCTGGAATTAAGGGAATTTACATAGTCTGTAATTTGGAAATAATACATGGATGTGATTTCATCTCTTGCAAGTAACTTTTTTCTGTTCTTGCAATAGAGGACAGTGATGTGTGGAGTTCAGCCTGCAAGTTTGGCAGCGTGGGCTTTCTTTACATCTAACTTGTTTAAGATTTTGGTCCAGTGACTTTACAATGGATGAATCTGGCTGTATGAATCCCATATTCTGCTTGAAGTGCTTCTTAATTCTAGGGATGTTGTGTCCCCTTAATTACATTGGAGGGTGAAAGGTATAATTCATATTAGTTTTAACTATTTTTTTTTTTTAAGGTGAAAAGATAATTGTGATATAAAATTGCTTTGTGCTTCTTCATGTGCCCTCTTGAGGGCAGTAATCTTTCAGAGCTACAGAAAACTGAGACTTGCTTAACTTTTCAGTCAAAGCATGCTCCTCGTAATAATCATAATTATCCATTGGCAATGTAGAGGGATGCTAGAATTCATTGTGTCATTCAATCAATAAAAATGCTGCACTCAAAATTTTCAAGCCAGTTTGTTCTGAAAAGTGTCACACAAGCATTTCTATTTGTGTTTCATTATGGTATAATCTGTATAACTGGACCATATGTTCTGCTAAAGCTAGGCCTTCTTCCGAAATTCTCCCAACTATACTAGAAATAAGCAAGATTATAAAAAATCTTTTTGTTTCCTTGCAGAATAGGAGATTTCACAGATCTTAGAACTGTATAAACCTGAGGAAGTCTTCAGTCTTCAAAACATTTCAAAATATTTATCCACAATTAGCTCATAAAAGTGTATCTTAAGTACATTTGCCACTTTTTAATACTCTGGTACTCTTGGCAGACACCTCCAAGGGTAGGCAGATACAAAGGCAATCTTCGGTTCCATAATGGGACCTAACTTGTTCTTTGAACCTGAGAATATTTAAACTTTCTAGACAAGTAGAGACTCATTCCATTCTGCTTTGACTGGATTCACAGTCACAACTGCAGTGAAAACTGCAGTTTCGGCAAAATCTGGAAGGAAAAAGAAGGGAAATCCCATTCCATTCCTCTCCATATCTTCCCTATTACATGAAATAAGCATTGACTGAAGTGCTGGTCTTTGGAGAAGAAATTTCACCCACAAACTTTCCTTCCCAGGTGACCATCCTAATGCCTAGACTACACTGTCAAGCTTGCTCTTGTACCCGCTAGTACAAGATACCAAAAAATTCCATTCTGTTTGTTAGGATAGCCTCAACAGGATGGATTGTGTGCCATCAACATGTATCTCCACTAGAAGGTACAGTCAGTCTAGTGAACCTTGAAAAAAATAAGTGACTTTATCTGCAAGTAAAGAAAGAGATTTATTCCAGGTCCTACTTCTTACAATGAAATGTTCTAATCACAGGCCTTTTAAGTAAAATAGCTTCCCCCCCCCC
>NW_010297439.1:30819-34295 GCF_000700745.2 Antrostomus carolinensis | reverse complement strand
ACTCGCCCCTTGCTGGCGGCCATGAAGAGGCAGAACGTGCGGACCCTGTCCCTCATCATCTGCACGTTCACCTACCTGCTGGTCGGGGCTGCCGTCTTTGATGCCCTGGAGTCCGACAACGAGATGCGGGAGGAGGAGAAACTCAAAGCCGAGGAGATCCGGCTCAAAGGAAAGTACAACATCACCAGCGAGGACTACCGGCAGCTGGAGTTGGTGATCATGCAGTCCGAGCCGCACCGGGCCGGTGTCCAGTGGAAATTTGCTGGCTCCTTCTACTTTGCCATCACGGTCATCACGACCATCGGTGAGTGTCCCACCTCGGGGAGGCCGTCGGGGGCCAGGGCTGGGGCTGGGGCAAAAACCCCACTGGCTGGGAGAAAGGGAGAGGGGCAGCGGGGTCGTGGCATGCCAAAGGTTAAGAGTCGAGTGAGTTTTTTGGCGTCCCTCCCGTGTTACATAATTCTTTGCTCTTCACGGGCACTTGTTGGACTTGATGGTGTCCCACACCTCTTCCCCTGGAGCTGGAGCGTACGTCCCTAGGGTGGGACTGGCCTGGTGGGGGGATTGGTGCTGACCAGGTGGCTACCACCGAGCTGTGGCTTGGTTGGCAAGGAGGAGGGGGGAAGAGACAGCAGGGTGACACTCTCCTGGGGTTCTCCTCAGGAAGAAGGAGGCCCTGTTACCACGCTTCTCCTTGCACCTTTGCTTGAGAGACGTGGGGAGAACTTTGGCAGAAGGCAGTTGGATGAGGATGAAAACGCCGAGGGCATGGGAACTGGATCAGCTGGGAAAGCCCTTGGTGTAGCTGGGGCCAGGCGTAGCCCTGCTTTCACAAACTTTGCTTTGGCCTTGACAGGGGCTGAGGTGGTGGTTCCCACAGCTGTGGTCCCATCACTGGGCATCTCTTGGGCATTCCCAACATGTTCCTGAAGTTTTTATTGCAACTGGATTGGCCGATGTGCCAACAGGTCGCAGTCTGCATCTCCTCTTTATGGGCACACGGTCTGACAGGCAACACACTGCCCGTTATCACATCCATGCTGCCCGGCTCCCCAGACATGCCATTTCCCAGGTTGGTCGAGGGACAGTCAGTGGACACAGCCACAGGCTGTCATTTTGTACTTCTCTGCTTCCCGCAGCTAAAACGGAGCGTTTCTCATAAAGTTTGCTTCCCTGCCATAAAAATAAATACCAGGGTGATGAGAGGCTGCAGAGTGTGCACAGAACTGTGCTACAACTCTTACTTTGGCTTGATGACCAGGTTTGTTCTTCCTGGTTTGGCATTCAATAGGGTGGATTTACTGAGGCAGCTGATAACGTTCTTCTCCCAGCACTTCTAGATGTTACCCCCTAACATCTGGGGACATCTCAAAAGACCTCTCTAGCTCAGAGGCTGTTTGATAGTGCATCGTATTGAACAGGACACGAAACACCAGCTCTCTTATTAATACAGAAGGACTCGATCTTTTTACCATTTAGAGCTTGTTACAAGAAATCTGCACTTTGCCACCTGAAGATAGAGTTTCCAGCAGAACGTGCTGTCTGCTGCCCTTTAAGCAGTGTTTACTTACATTGTATTTCGCTATATTATACCTGGCGTAGTAAAAAATGTGCTTTGAATGGTCATCTGACAGTGTAAAGCCTATTTGTTCTTACAAAGATAAGATTTTTAAGGGATAATCTCCTCTTTTTAGTGTTAATATATATATATATATGTAAATGCATATATTATTAGGTTATAGACTATAAAGTACAATGTAACTTTGGCTGATGACTTTGATTTCCTACTGTTCGTTACGATGTCAGAACTCTCCTTCCTCTTCTGGTCACTGATTCTCTCTTCCTCACTCTGTCTCTTGTCATTGATTTGTGCCAAGTGAACCCTGGGCTGTCATGCCCCTCTGGGTTACACCGAGGCTTCCGCACACACGCCTCTGTACTCAACGGTGCGCTCTGCTCCTGCCTAAGAGGTGGTTGTGGTACACTCTGTGTTCTTAAGTCAGTCAGTAACAGGTATAAAGAGCTGGTTTTTACAGTATTTTGCCGGTTTGGTTGTATTTTACCCAGAAAAAAAGTCCAAATTGCTTGGGAAGCTTGAGCGTTTTCTCATGCAAAGAGCTGGGATTTGTTCAGGAAGCTGGGAGCACCTCAGCGTGCAGGGGATGCCGTTCATTTCTTTAGGCAGAGGCGCTTTGGGATGTCAGAACTGTTTAAATGTAAAATGTGTATAGCAACTGGGACCCACTGGGAGGAAGAGTGATCATAAAGAATGGTGCAGAAGAACATCCATTCTTTAACAATTGTTCATTTGGGAAACTCTGCTCCAGGAGGAGATGTGATCTGTCTTTCGAAAGTTTATTAATAGCTACTATCTGCATCTTGCCAAATGCACTTCTGTGTCATCTCTTCAGTACCAAAGTAGCTTCATGATGTTATCTGATCTACTGGTTGTCTGTAACAGTGAAAATGGAAGGTTTTGTAGGTTTTTCTTTAATTTCTTATTTTTCCTAAAAGAGTTTGGTTCAAAGGGGAGAAAAATTACTTTCTATATTTAAGTTCTTAGGAAAATAAGAGAATATTTCTTCTCTATGTTTCTTGTATGGGGCAGACATCTTAAATGTTCATATTAATCTTTTCCAATGATTCTTTTTAATCTGTGTGTGGGCTCTCGCATACATTTCCTTCTCCCTCTGAAACCTTCCAGACAGACTTCAAGAAGCACATGCAGTGGTGTATGTGTTAGTGAACGTGCTGTATGTAGTCAGTGGGTGCTCCTGCAAAAGTGCACCTAACTAGCCAGCACAGGCTGATTTTTAAAGCAGAGTGAATAGCAATCTTTGTTGCCTAAGCTAGAGTGTCACCTCTTTCAGGCATTGGAAGGGGTTGCCCAGGGCAGTGGTGGAGTCCCCATCTCTAGAGGTATTTAAGAGTCATCTAGACATAGTGCTTAGGGCCATGGTTTAGGGCACTTGTTAGTGTGAGGTTAATGATTTGACTTGATGATCTTAAAGGTCTTTTCCTATCGAGGCAATTCAGTGATTCTGTCTGTCTCCACAAAACTCTTCAGATGACAGGAATCAGCAGACCACAAAGTCTGGCAATATGCACACGATAGCAGACTACTTCATAGCAGACTAACTTAATTGTTCTCCTTGCTGTTGCCATGCTAGCAACATGTCTGAGGAAATAACTTTTTTTTTTCTGCTACTAGATACATATATATATATATATATATAAATGCAAATATTAATAAGCTATAGAATATATAGTACAATGCAACTTTGGCTGATGACTTTGATTTCCTGCTGTTCATTACGATGTCAGAACTCTCCTTCCTCCTTTGGTCCCTGATTCTCTCTTCCTCACTTTGTGGATTTAAACTACTGTGGCTTTAATTCAAGCCCAGGCGTTTATCGCTGACCACGGACCACGAACCCGCAGCGATCGGACGCCCGGCAGAAGCCAGTTCTTCCCGG
>NW_010297439.1:27886-30646 GCF_000700745.2 Antrostomus carolinensis | reverse complement strand
TGGTGTTTTCTGAGCAAACACATCCCCCCGCCGGGCCACCTCCGCGGCGTGGTGTTTTCTGAGCAAACACATCCTTCAAGACCTGTTTGGAAGGGAGAATGAAAAACGGAAAGGCTCCCGTTCGAGGGAAAGCGTTGAGATTTGGTCAACTCTGACATTGCCTCACATCTCTGACATTTACTAGAGGGTGGTAGGGGGTTGTTGCTCACTTCTCAAGCTGCGTGCTAAACAAAAAAGTGAAGGCTGATCAAATAAATGTAAACTGTTTTTCTCACCTGTGACACAACACTTTCCTCTACTCCCCAGGCACTTTTTTTTCCTATTTTTTTTTAAACTGACCCAACGAAAAAAGAACTAACAATTACAGGTGTTTCAGCATTCAGCGATATTCTGCTCTGAAAATCTGATAGCAGAAGAACAATACCCTGCTTTCACAAAGTTTTTCTCATGTTTGAATTATGTGAAAGTTTTTTAGGTGATCAAAAAGAACTAATAAGCTGTTCTTGGCTTTCAGCAGTTGCTGAGTTTATTTTGAGATTGTTCTCACTTCAGAGTTAGTATAATTTCCTATCAATTCCCAGTTACACAGCCTTTTTCAGTTACACAGCCAAAATGATGACAGAGAGCGATTTAATCATGTTCTCCATCCAGCTACTTGTCTTTTATGAGATACACTGTAGAATACACTACAGAATTCATCGAGAGGCTGGAAATTATGAATAAAAAGACCAACTTTTGAAAATAAAAGGTAATTCATAGGATTCCTAATAAGTTTTAATGTCCCCTTCCTACAGGTTTATAGGAGTGAGTAAACTGCTTCTATGTAAGCAGGTGTCAACACTGTCAAAATGTGTTATTGGTAGGGATATCACTCCATCATTTAGGCCTTAAAGGGTGATAGTCATACTTGATTTAACACCACTGAGCTCTAGTAAACACTGAATATTTCTGGAGGCTTGTGCAGAATGTAAAGAAATGAAAGCTGTTTATGTCACCCTAAAATGAACTGAAACAACAAACAGATTGAGGATTTTTATTTATTTATTTTTTTTCCTGAGAAGTGACTGTAGGGAGAGTAAAATTCAGAGAGTGCTGTGAATCGCTAGTCTATTTTTCTAGCTTTCAGGCCTTTCTTTTCAGTCTCAAACCTACTGCAAGCAGTGACTGATCTATCCTGGTGAACACAGCCAAAATAGTTTTTTAAGGATGTGGTGCAATACCTGTAATGGTGAATGGAATATCCACCTATTGACAGCTGTTTGGTTACTGAGTAGCTAAACCCTCAGGAACTGTCTACATCTAGATGTAGATGTACGAGTTGCCCGGGGCAGTGGTGGAGTCCCCGTCCCTGGAGGGATTGAAGAGTCATGTAGACGTAGTGCTGAGAGACATGGTTTAGTGGGGGACTAGTCAGTTTTGGGTTAATGATTGGACTGGATGATCTTAAAGGTCTTTTCCACTCAAGGCAATTCTGGGATTCTATGAGGAGAGTGCATACTTCTGACAGACGGTGGCCCACCAGGGAATTTGAACCTGCTTTAATGAACTAAGCAAACACATGCTTAAATCCATTTCAGCATAGTGAAGTCTCCATATCCTTTCTCTGCATTGCTTTACCCCTCTATAAAACGGGTTTTAAAATACCAAACTCATAGTGTTGTGATGTCTCTAATTTGGGTTTGAAAAAGACGTGTTTTTACATGTGAATTATTTTGCCAGTATTGCTTCTCCTTTAAGATCAGCCTCTGGTGTTTTGAGTCCTCTTGGTTTTTGATGGATGGTAACATTTAGAAGCGCTCCATTGAAAAGCTTTGAGTACGGAATCATGTCAGATAGACAATTTGCAATGAAAAGAAAGTAAAGAAAGGAAGAAGATAAGACATGAAAAAGAAAAGATAGAGAACAAAGACACTCATGCTTTGGTCAGTTAACTGCTGCATTCATGATTTGCCAGGACCATGAAGGTCATATCTCATATATAAAAACAAACAAACAAAGAGAAGATTAAAGCCACTTTATTATTAATAAACTGAGGTGAAATTAGAAAGCAAGATTTTCTGGTGATACAAATGCTTATAGATGCACTGAAGTAATTAATCTATTAATTCACACCCTCTGAAGCTTCAGTGGAGAATACTGGGACTGATCAGGACTTTTAATATCTGTTGGTGGTATCTCCCAGGTAAGGTCAGCTGGTCAGCTTCAGTGAGTTGCTTGAAGGTGAACTGTACGTAGGATTTTGCTCCCCTGCATAACTAAAATATTCTGCAAGATCTTTTCACACTATGTTCTTTGTCTTATGGAGAATTAAAAAAACCAAAACAACAAACCAAACATACAAAACAGTGTTTTGCTAACACAGAGGGAGCTTTGTGGCTGCGTTGCTCATGCGTTCATAGAAACAGTTCTTGAGTACTTGAAAACTGGTTTTGCAATGATACCTCACATTCCTGCCAGAGGCACATTAGCAAAAGCTTTTTAAAAATCACTGATAAGGAAGGCAAAAATACAGCTCAGATTGATGCTGAACTGCAACTCCCTGTTGTATGGCTTACTGACACTGCAAATGCAATATCCAGTAAGAGTCTGAAAACAGTTTTGGGGAAGCATCGAGAAGCCTCTAGCTACTCAGCTGGGTGATGGTGTCAGCAGATTTCCTTAGTGTAACCAAGCTTGAGAAATTAGTGTCTTGCAGTTTAGGATTTGGTGCCCTTTGATTTCCCCCTAACTATTAATAACTTCTTTCTTTAAGTGAAGAAA
>NW_010297439.1:0-27857 GCF_000700745.2 Antrostomus carolinensis | reverse complement strand
CCACCTGTCAGGGTGGTTGCGTGCTGGAAGAGATTGCCTAAGGACACTGTGGAATCTCCATCATTGGACTGTTTTAAAAAAGCGTTTAGACAAAAATCTGTTAGGAATGGTAAAGTTCTAGGTGCTTTTGCCTTTGGGGAGGAAGATGGGCTGGTTGACCTCTTGAAGTCTTTATCAGCCGTATGTTCTATGATTTTCTGAATCTTCCTTTTCCCATGTCTTGAGCTCTAACAGTTCCTGGGCTAGCTTGTTTTTCTTGAGGAAGAAAACCAAAGATCTTAGAAATTCTAGTTTCTCCCCTATATGCTCTTTGCTTACTGATTATTTTTCTATGCAGTAAAACCATTTACGTGCCTTTGCAAGTGTCAGCATGGAAATATCTGTGTTTACCCACTGACAAGGCTACAAGTTAGAGGTGTCGGTGAGTCTTTTGGGAAAGAAGTTAGCTGGAGAAGAAAATGATCCTGGTGATACAAGGCTGACAAGCAGAAATTTACAGGGCAGAACTGGGAGGGAGAGGAGGTTTTCTAGACTAAGAATAAGGGAAGAAGTTTAGCTGTTAGCTACAGGCTTATGCCTGCTTCCACTAAAAAGAATAAAAATCCCTTTGCTTTCCCTGGGAACAGCATCAGAACTATAAGGCTTGGTCTAAAGTAAAACTGATTAGTGGAGAGCTTGCCTTTTGGACACCATGGGTTTTGGGACAGACACTGCTGGTCTGGCCCAAAGCAAGGACTAGAATGCTGTCATCTTCTGTTGAAGGCAATCTGAGCTGAGGTGCTTAGTTCCTTCAGTGCTGGAGCGTATTCCTTTATGAATGCTGAAATCCATGCTGATGGCTTCGAGCTGGAGTTACACAGCACTTTATATTCAGAATGCTGTACTGACATTAGGTGATTCATCTTCACAACACCTCTGTGTAAAAATTATCCTCAATTTAGAGACAAGAAGATGAAATGACTTTCTGAAGATTCAGGTTGGAAACTATTTCTAATTGCCAAACAACTCACTTCTCACTCTTTCAGACCACATGGCGTTAGTTTATAGTCAGATTAAACAGTGAAGATGAACCAGAGGCAGAGACACATAATGAATTCAGGCCGATATTAGCAAACTCCTGCAGATCTTTTGACATGCAATAATAGAAGAACCTGGAGCTTCATTACCTGAAGAATCATATACGACTCTGTGTAATTATCTCTGTTACTACTTCCCATGTTCTGTCAAAAGCCCTTTAGGTTTGCAGGTACCCAGTTTCTATGGATTTTACTGAAGATCTTTGGTTGGATCCAGATAAAGGCCACATGAAATATCTCCTTCCCCTGTAACAGATGCTAGCAAGGACGCTTGCTGATGATGCAGAACTAATCAGTAAGAGTCATTGCTGCTCCTAAGTTGAACTAACAGGTTACTGTGGAGTTGCGACAGATGTTTGCTGTGTGTAGCAGGCCTGTTCATCTCTTTTTGGCTTGTGGATATTTTTGAGTGAAGCTATGGACTAATTCAGAAATTTCACATACATAGGTTGCTGTGATGGAAATTAATTTGAATCCTTTACTTTCTCTGGATTTTAGTCAATGGAATCTATTGATTTCAAGTTAAAAATTATGGGTAGAATCCCTCCCTCAGGTTACTCATACCCTACCAGGTGTCTGTGACTGCACTAGCTACAACTACCATTGATATTGTTGGTGATGTAGCTACAGCAGTTTCTTTGACTAAAGTGAGGGAGCCTATGGGTTAGGGAATGTTAGGCAAAAAAAACCCAGAAATTAAGGCCTGATCCCAAATCTGTTCTAAATAATGGAAAGAATATTTTGAGTCACAGTAGTTTCAGACCAGCCCATTATTTGACATGAATTCTAAAGTGCAAGTAGCTATATTTTATAGGAAACCAACTCTTGGAAAATATTTGTAATAGCAATTTTCTGGTGTACTTACTTTTAATAATGAAGCAAACAGAGACTGCACAGTGTTTTGAGTTTTTTTAATTTTACTTTCTTTCATTGCTGCCAGACAGTTAACAACCTCTTCTGATCCAACCTTTTCTGATCCCCTGAGATGCTTTTTTTTTTTTTTTTGAAAGTATATCGTGCACTTACTTCTTTTCTGTTTCGAGGGAAGAACTAAGTTTCTTACATTTTTTTCTTTTTTTTTTTTTTTAATATATCTGGCCAATTGCCACAATAGGCTTATGCAGTCATCAGTTGGTTAATGAGTTCAGTATCCTTTTTAACTGCTTTCATTAAGGAGATGATTAGGGCATGTCAGTGAAAGAGGTACCTCTGTTAAAGACTTGCATATTTGTTACTTGTTAGGATGATTAGGAGGGAGTAGGTTAGATTGTCTTTTCAATACCCTGCACCAGAAAGAAAGAAGAGCTTCAGAGAAAAGCAGGCAAGTAGTAGGGTTAAAAGTTATCTGATGGGAGGTTGATTGTCTCCTTGCTGTCCCCTCACAGAAGAGGATGGCTCCCTTCGCTAGCTGCGTGAGCCTTCTCAGACAGGAAAATTTCAGAGAGAGCTTTAGGGCACAAATTGATGAATGAAACCTGCAGCAGCTCTCTCTAATTGTATAGTGCAGGAGATTAGCTGTGAGGAAATGTTCGTAGACTCCCAATTTAGAGATATTCTTGACATATTGAAGGGAAGGTAGAAATAAAAGAGATCTACTCCCAAGGCAATTGTCACTGTCAGCAATTTCCGATGTATGCTACCATTAACTCATTAGAGAAATGTTGGGTGCAGATGGAGTATTTAATTTCTTCCACCCTCTTTTCTTTTGATGTCCTCTAGAGAGGATGTTCTCCTCCTATGTTTAAACCATCACGGGCCATTGCTATGGGAACTGTATCAGAAACTGTTGTAAGTTGAGTTGAGTTGTAACAAACCTGGGACCACCCGGAGTTTTGAGTTGTCCCTTTGCTGTATTTCACACCCATCTGGAACTTTTCAGGACCAAAAACAGTAGGAAAGAGAGTCGAATGCTTTTGTTTCAAAGGTCTAGGCTTCTACTGAACTAATGAACAGTTGCTGTTAGAATAATCGAATCATAAAATCATTTAGGTTGGAAAAGATCTTGAAGATCTTTGAGTCTAACTGTTAGCTGTTAATAGTTTGGATTGTATGGTGAAACAAGTCTGACTTTACTCAGTGAAAATAGTGTTATTGTCAGTAATAGTTTTTAAAAATCAGCAGTTTGGTACTTAGGTTAACTTTGCTCTGGGAACTAGGGGGACCTGCAATAACATGAACTCCAGCAGCAGGAAGGACATGGAGCCCTGACCATAAGGCTTTGCATGCAGGCTCTGTCGTATAAAATACTGCATCTGAAATGTTTTAAAACTGTTTGTGATATACAGGTGATTGAACTTGCCATTACAGTCTTGCATCAGAGAAATACTTCATAATGTCAGAGATGTCTTGAAGTCTTAGTGCTCCCCCACAGTTTTTCTGGCCTTTGGAAACTTCTTGGGCTTCCAGAGGTAGACCAGGAGTTTTGCAAAAGTTTCTTACAGAATAAAGCATGTACTATTTTCTACTGAGGACTAGAAAAAGTAGAAGGATGCTCTTTCAGCATTATTCAGGATCATTACATACACTGGACTGTTAAAAAAACTTGAATTGCCCTAGACTGCCAAAGAGGAAAAAAAAACATATTTTGGGATGTGGAAGTCTGGGGACCAATGTTTGGGGAGTGAGTCTCTCCCAACATTTGAAGGGATCTACCCACCATCACTCTGCCACGTCCTCTAGAAAAATCCCTGGTCTACTGTTTGTTTGCTCCTGGACACCAAATATCATAGAATAGTTTGGTTGGAAAAGACCATTATAATCATCTAGTCCAACTGTAAACCTAGCATTGCCAAGTTCACCACTAAAGCATGTCCCCAAGTACCACATCTACAAGTCCTTTAAATCCCTCCAGGGATGGTGACTCCACCACTTCCCTGGGCAGCCTGTTCCAATGCTTGACAACCCTTTCAGTGAATAATTTTTTCCTAATATCCAACCTAAACCTCCCCTGGCACAACTTAAGGCCACTCCCTCTTGTCCTATCACTTGTTATTTGGGAGAAGAGACCAACACCCACCTCACTACCACCTCCTTTCAAGTAGTTGTAGAGAGCAATAAGGTCTCCCTCAACCTCCTCTTCTCCAGACTAAACGACCTCAGTTCCCTCAACTGCTCCTCATAAGGCTTGTTCTCCAGATCCTTCACCAGCTTTCTTGCCCTTCTTTGCATACACTTCAGCAGTAGTAAATATGATTTATCATTTCCGATTTTTTGCAATATTACTTAGGTATTTTAGAAATGAGACAAAGCTAGTTCTAGGCAACTGATAGTTAAAACAGTGACACTGGATCTGTGCCATCGGAAGCACCTGGAAATCCCAGTGATTTGACCTGAATTGTTCAGCTGACCTTTCAACTGAAATATTAAGAATTCAGTGATCTTCTCAAACTCTCTCCTTCAGAGTTTCTCCCCTCCTTTGCTGTTTCATGTGGGAAGGAACATCCCAAGAAGAGGAAGGAGATGGTAACTGTTCATTCTGACTATCAGCTTTTGCATTCTTTTCTGGTATTTTTGTCTGACAAACAAATAAATGATCATCCAGTCTTTTGGCAGCAAAGGCTTAAACTCATAGTTTGCTCTTAAAACACATCCTGCCTAGTCGTAAAAGGCCTGTTATTTAAAGGGCACTTTTCAAAACAATTAGGACTTTAGTAGCAATGTGTTTGCCTTAATGAGTGCACTCTGCCAGTTAGAGGAAACAACATAAGCTGATACCTACTGATGTAGGCCAACAGAGGCAAATTAGCAGTGTTACAAGTCAGTTCATGAATGTATTGCACATCGAAGAGGTTTATTTTAATGCTTGAGAAGCACTAGCTATGATTCAGAATGGCTTCATTTTTGTTTTCCTCCCAAATATCCACCCCCAATTATACTTTCTTTTAGAAGCCTTTGCTTGCGATAGCATAGTCTGTATGGGTTGCATTCAGCTCTGGTTTGACTTGTTGGACTGGCACCAGAGATAATTTTTCATTAAACCTCAGTCACTACGTTGCTGCTGTTATGTGACGTTTGAAGACGATGTCCTTACAATGTGGGTAGGTCAGCTACTGGCATTTTGGTATGACATAGATTTCTTTTTTAAATGTTTCATGAGGTTTTTATTTTCTCAAGATGGACCACAGTAAAGGCTCATGGTACTGAAGAAGAAGTTTAGTGATGCAAGCTTAGCTCTTGAGTATGGAGTGATAGGTATCACCATGGAAGTTGCTGGCTCTTGAGCATGTAGTCCTGATTTGGATGACTAGCTGGAACCTAACTACAGGTTGGGTGATGAGCAGTTAAAAATATTTCCATGATCTCTTTGAAAAGAATCCAGCCTAAGGAGCTTTTCAGATCTGATCAAAACCACGGTCTGTTCCTGAAGAACTTGAGTGTGGTACAGTGACTAAGAAAAGCTGTTAAACAACAGCAAGGAAGCATTAGAGTGGCCACAGTCTTTCTAGCAATGATACTAGTGAAACACTGAAATATGTTGCCTGGGGAGGGTATGGGCTCTTCTTTGCTAGGTCTTGAAGAACAGGATAGACAAGCATCTGTCAAGAATGACCTATGCATACTGTCCTGCCTTGCGGCAAGGTATGGACTGATCTCCTCCTGCCTTATTTTTAATGGTTCTGTACACACACAGGCTGTTTGAAGTTTGTTTTGGATCTTGCTTGGGATCTATGTAAGTTTATCTTGTCCTTTTTTGCTGAAGGTTCCTGCTTCCCTGAGGGATTATCAGTGCATCCTGCAGTTTTGTCTCCAGCTGAATATCTGGATAAGAATCAAACCCCTTCTCTAAGCAGCAACTGTTCACTGTCAGCAGCGTCACCAGTTTTTTATGGCTGCTGTTTGAACAGCTCTACCAGTGGCTGTTGCAGGGAAAAACAAACATGCTGCCTATCTTTAAAAAAAGGGGCAGGAAAGAACATAGGGAGTTAATGCTCAGTCAACCTAAATTTGATACTCAGAAAGATATTTGACCAAGCTGTTAAATAATCAGCATGAAAGTACCTAGGGGATAACAAGGGACAAGCTGGAACAAACGTGAATTTTTCTTGAGTAACTCACATCAGACTTCTTTGGATTTTTTTTTTTGTTTTGTTTTTGTTTGTTTACAGTAGATCTTGACATTTATTACATATGTGGCATTATAACAGCATTGAGTTCTCATCATTACAGTAGAAAAATACAGACTGGATTGAATTACCACAGGTAGGTGCAGGGTCTGGACACACTGTGGCCTAGAGGTTGCACTGTGGCTGGATTTACTACCTGTGTGTAAAACATCTACCTTGTGCAAGTGATTGTAAATGGGGCAGAAAACACAAACCCAGTTAGCCCCTGCTAAATCTGACACTAGGTAATTTCACAACAGGCTAAGAAAAAAAGTGAAAATGTTTATCAGCAGTTTTCTGTCAAATTGGATGGACATAACATGCAGAGTCTTACAAGAGTCTGTCTTGTAGTTGATACTATTCAGTCTTGTAGTTGGTACTATTCAATTTTCCCATTAATGCCTTGGCTGATAGAACAGAGAGTACACATAGTAATTGTGAGAGGGGTGGCTACCACTTCGATGGGCAGGAGTAGAATACAAAATTATTTTGATAAATTGGAGAAATGGTCTGAAATCAATAGGATGAAATTCAATAAAGACAAGTGCAAAGTATTCCACTGCAGAAGGAAACATCAAATGCACACATAGAAAAATGATGTGAACCAACTAGATGCAAGTACTGCAACATCATGCTGATAGAGTGATCTTTCGAGGTCCCTTCCAATCCCTGACATTCTGTGATTCTGTGATTCTGTGAGTGGATTGCGGTCTAAATATGAGTCTACGCTGTGAGATGTTCAAAACAGGCAAGTGTTGAATGTAAGTCACAGAAGGTAGCTATTATGTTCTGTTGGTATTGGTAAGGCTTCAGCTTGAAAACTGGGTCCAGTTTTGGGCACACAGTGTTTTGAGAAAGGATCAGAAAAAGTCAAAGTGTTAAGAAGAGAAAGCAACCAAAATACTAAGAGAAAACTTGACCTGTATTCAGTGTGAAGTGGACAGAAATTGTTTAGTCTGGAAAAGAATTGTATGAAGGGGATAATAATAAGTCTTCAAATATATGAAAGGTTGTTGTAAAGAGGACAGTGATAAGTTTTTTCTACATGCCTATCCAAGGTTTGCTTTTCAGCACAGTAGGTGTGGGTTCATTGTCAGCTGTGGAATCAGCTGTAACGTGCTCTGCAGAGAACCTCCAAAGTTCCAGTAGCAGTATATTTATCTGAACAAGTGAAGCAGTTGTCCAACCTGCGTGGGCTTGATATACTTTAGCCTGCCTCAGATCTGAATGGACTGGGTTACCTGTTGAGATCCCTCCAAGCCAAGTATTCCTAGGAGTGGGTGGTTGATAGTTGCTCTACAGGAGCTGACTGATGAATTGAGTAGCCCCTAAGTGATGGACTGAGGATCTAAGCATCCTGAAACATGTCAAATAGTTTATTGAGGTTTTGCCCAGCCCTCATCTTCTGGGTTTATACACTCTGTGGATGTTTCTGAGTACCGTGCTAAATGTACAGCAACATTTGCTATCTGGCAATGGACTTCATTATGGTCAAGGCTGAGCTTGCCTTTAATGGAGCTGTTCTGCTAGAACAGACATCAATATGCATCTCGCAACCCCCGCTCATTTTGCATTTTGGGTTACAAATTCTGTCATGCCGAAACAAAGAGGTTTCTCCTCTTCCCCTAAATCCCATGCATACAAACCAGCAATTTCCATGACACAGACAATCATCCAATCTGTTATCTTGGCAGACACCAATGCCTTTCTACTCTGGAGGAAGGAAATCTATCCCATAATGCACCTGTGCAATATATGGCGATGGTGATTTCGTTGCTAACCCCCGCAGCAATCAGTTTATGCCCTCAAGCATGGGATTTGATTATCCTTGTCATTATCTTAGCTACAAATGTTATTAGCAGCCATAAAATTGTCCATTAAAGTGAGAGGAATTACTTGCCTGCACCAAGGGGAGATCAGATAATTTACTACACAGATTTTAAGCCCAAATGCACTTTTTTTCCAGAAGAGCCCTCCAAGCCTTTGTACAGCCTCCATTTTTGTATCTCAAAACCTCCTTCCCCCTCCATGGGCTTCAAGTCTGGGCCTTTATAACCGTAACAGTGAGATAGATACATGCTGTTCTTGAAATCATAATCATATAGTTCTTCATGTTCCATGGCTTGGATGAATTCTTCCCTAATTCTGGAAGTGTAGATGCCTAAACTTTGGTTGGGTACCATAATTTCTAGATTTCAGTGTTGTCTGGCCTTCATTTACACACAATTCTGGATGCTTTGGGCTGACGTGGCAAGCATGGGCTGACTATACATCACTGATTCAGTGTAGGTTCAGTTGATCTGCTCCTGGCAGGGTCATTTTTAGAGGTTTTCTTGATGCTGCAATACTAGGTTTTTATGAGAGAAAGAGGTGATGTATCACAGGGGCCAAGAAAAGATGCTGTGTCTGGGTGGGCGAGATCCAGAGTAGTGTCTGAAAAATTTATTTGTCTTCACTGGGACTGACTGATTCATTCCCTTCCCACTACCCTGTTAATTCCTGTTCATATATCAGTTCACTGTAAAGCTACTTTTTTATTCCCATGTGATATTGTGTCCCCACCCCCTTCCATCAACAAAGAGTGGGAGAGACCACCTACATCTTTCCCAACAGATAAAAATGGTGGATCTTGACAGACTAGGACAGGTTCTGATCACAGTTGCTCTCTGTAAATCCTGTGGAACTTGCTTGTTTTGGTGTATTTGTTGGTTTTAAACTGAGATGAATGTGTGCACAATCTGGTCTGGAGAGCAAGTATTTTGAAGGAAGCATCCCCTCCTACTCACCCAACAAATTCACACACACATGGTGTAGCATCAATACTAGCTCTTGTAGCAAATGGAAAATGTGGCAGTAGCTTGAAAGGAACAGAAAATGTTCTCCAGCACGGCTTAAAAAAGTAAATAAACATCATATAACCAACAAAATCAATACAATTCTGTATTAGCCATTACAGATATCTCTGTCTTTGTCTCCCATCATACTGTGCACATTTCAGTGCTGTGGAAAATTTATAACCCAGAGGACCTCATTTCAGAACTTGGAGATGGTATATTAAATGAAGAGTCTGGGATAGAAGACTCTGACAGAAATTGATGTTAAATAACAGAAGAGGTTTTCCCCTTCTGCCCCTCAAAAGAGCATTAACTGAACCAAACAAGTGAAAATATATATCCAAAATGGATATATATTAATGGGTGTTCCGACGTTTTTAGAAACAACTCCTCAAAAGCTCTTTTTTTCCTGAGTCATCTCCACTGACTTAAAAAATTACTTTGCAAGAACAAATGTTAGATTCAGGACATCCAAGAGGGGGCAGCCTCTTAGCTTTCTGCATTCTGAAAGCTTTACATTCCTCAGCTGCTCTTCTGCTTGGAGGGAATCCTAGACGGAGGAATGTCCTTATGCTTTCCAGTCTACACCTCATAGCCGTCTTCCTTTACTCTTCATATCTTCCAACACAATCAGTAATGTTCAAGCTATTCTTGTGGGCTTCTCCATTGAATTTGTTCAAGCCAAGCTGCTCTTGGCTGCTGAAGGAATTCCCTCTTCTCTTCTTCCTTTGAGAACTTGATATCCCTATTGATCCAGAAAGCAAGAGGCAGGACTGCAGACTGAACAGGTGGTTGATGATCTTCCCAACCAGAAGACAGTGTCATCACCTGTCTCAGTGGAAGTTGTGTTTGATTTAAAAGGAGGAAATGCTCCTGTGGTACAGGGCCATTCTTTGTTTGCTTGCCTAATGCACATAATATTCGGGGAACATCTTGGATGTTTTGAATGGTGACTTTTGCTTCCATTCACAATGCAGAGCTCTTTGCCAAGGAGAGACTGGCAAGTTTTCCTGCACAGCACATTGGTAAAGACTTTGAAGAAGAGGAAGAAGCTGGAAACGTCTATTAGGACAGAACTGACCATTGCTTGGAATCCTTCATTCAGGTGATTTCCTGAAACAGAAATGTTTGGTTTTGGTGGTCTTCAGTCTTCTACTGTTTTAGTTCTATATATCAGAAAAGGTGTTCGCACTCACTGAGTCTTCTAGAGAGCCACAGGAACTGTGCTTCACTGTCTTTGCTTTTCTATTAGAAAGATACTATTACCTGAAATATAGATTAATAGCTAGGGAGGCAGATAAATATTTTACTTTATTTTTTATATAACCTTTTAATGTGATGTGCTCCAACCCTGTTACAAGTGTCTATAGGCACTCTGGGAGGTCCACAGCTTTTCATCTTGAAGGGGACACAGAAGGCTTTTGTCTCTCCTCTGGCTTCTCCTTCACCTCCCAACTGCAGCACTTGATTTCAGAATGCCTACAGCACGTGCGAGACCTGGGGGCTGGGTTTCTTGTCTCTTTAATGGCATTCTGTGAGCTTGTGTTCAGAGGGAGACAGAAAGATCAAAGGCTGTGCAAGTACACTGTGCTTGATTTTGCTTACACCAATATGAATCGATTGACTTCACTGAGTTATGAAGGATTTATAGCCAGGGGAGAACAGATTCTGACCTAATGGCTCCAAAAGAGGCTTTTTCTTGGATGAGCAATGTAATTAGAGCACTGGAACAGACAGATTTCATGACTCATCTGTGGGTCTGCAGTCTTTTCTTCGCTTCTAGTAGGGTGTTCACTAATGTCACCACACTTTCATTTCACCCGTGGGCTGATCTAAAGAAGGACCAACTTTTGGTTGAACAGAGGTCTCTATTCAGCTGCAAAGTATCCTCCAATCTTCATATCACTATGCAAACTTTATTTACTGCAGAGCACCCTAGGAAGGGACCAGCAAGCTCAGGGCCAGACACTGGAGTAGTGGAAAATTTCCACTTTCTTCCTTTGTTCCTTTTAATCCTAGAGTAAAGCAGAGGATTAAAAGAAATAGAAGAAGTGAGGCAGGGGCCAGGGGGAATGGACTGATGGCTGGGTTCACTTACTAATCCCAAATAGGTGTCTTAGCAAGGAACAAAATGGTGAAGCACATGTGCCAAAATTAACCTGGTCTATATATCCAGCTGGAGAGCTGTACATGCATTTTCAAAACAGTTAAGCTCCTTTTCAGGGCTGGTTGGAGATCTGGGAATGAAATATTTTTATTAGAAGATACCAATTCACTGAGACTGCAAGGGATTGATTTGGAAAACTTTGTTGAGAATGTTCCCTAAGTTTGGGGAAGAGAAGGTAGCAATGGTCAGTGTAAGAGGAACTAAGCATGTGTTTGGAATGAGCGGAGGTGAGTGTAGTCAGGAGGCTGGGGCTTGTCTCCTTCAAGTGTCTGAAGCTATCCTGGGCACAACGGCCTCATGGAGAAGTGGCAGCACTCAGGAGGTGGACGTGGTGCAGCTTTGACTGCTAGTTCTACTTTGGTCCCAGCGCAACAGGAATTGGAGTCAGGGGCCAGCTGCTGTGGTTTGGCTGGTGGCCATGACCGTGACAACAACATTAGCAGGGTTGTGTCAGGGCTGAGTAGGCGGAAGCCCCTACTCTGCTGCATACGTAGTCCTACCTTTTCTCACTCATCTCTGGTTTCAGCTGAGCTTGAGCTGTGAGACCTCTTCAACACCAGGGCTGTTGCAGTGGCAGGCAGTGGTTGCCTTGCTTTAGTCCCTCAAAGTAACAAGGAGACAGTAGTTTCAGGAAAAGGTAGGGAGGCGGTGATGCAATGGACTTAGAGTTTAGCATGGGATGGGAGAGGTGAGACACAGACATCGGATCTGGTGTCATTGAGGGTCCCTCCAAAAAGATTGGGGGCTATTGATATGGGGAACCCAATGGAGGTGCCTACTTTACATGCAACCCTATCCTTTGTGCCTGTGTGCTATCTTCTGAAGCCTTCAAGATGCCAGTGTGCATCTGCTCCAAAATCCCAACCTACAGCAGCTGTACCACTGCTAGATTTAGCCTCCCTAAGTGGGTTGCTGCTGGTGTGGTACTCAGCACAGATTGTAAGACCCACCTGGGAAGAAGGTGAATTGCTATGTGCTGAATTGTATGCCTCACCACTTGGCAATGACAATAGCACAGCTATATCTGCAATTGGATTTGATGTTGGTTTTCTTCTGATTTGCCACTCACTGAAACTTAGAGCCAGTCATGATGATTGGTCTTGTCCTTGGATTTGAGCCCTACTGCACCAGGCTCTGTACCAGCATGAAATTCAAGGTAATTTCAGAAAATTGTCTAGAAGACCACAGAACTAAAGCTCCATTTTCAAAAGTAGCTTTTGCACTTAGGAGGCTAGTTTCCAAGCCAAGTAAGCTTGTACCTGCCAAATACGGGTTTAGAAAACAGGTTGGTTGGGGTGTGAAGTCATTGAAGAACATGTGAAAAATGTGCCTTTCAGGACAGTTAAAAAAAAAAAAAAGGCTACAGGTGCCTGGTAACTCTGAGTCCTCTGGTAATCCATGTCTGCAGCTACCTGTCACACCAACTTCTCTTGGAAGATTTTCCTCTCCTGTTACTCCTGAGGGAGTAAGTCACACATGAAGTTATTAATGAAAGCTGCAGTAGGTGCTGGTCTGCTTGTGCTTAGAAGTTAAAACTGCTCTTTCTGCAAGCTGACTCATGAGGTACCAACTCCTGTTGAATATTCACAGGAGCCTGATGAATACCTGCAAAACACAGGAGTAAGTCAGTGTCCTGGAGAAATTTCTGTTGCTTTGAAACAAGACACAAATGAGTGCAACAAGTAATAGGACGGAAGGAGAAGAAATAATGAAAATAGTAACAGTTACGTACTCCTAATTGCTGTCAGTTGCCACCATCACTGACTAGCTGAAGAATTTATCCCAAGAAAAATCCTGGCCTCATGATGTAGTTCAGGGACATTTTTTTTGTGTCCACGGGCTTTGAGAAACTGGCACAAATGGCATTGAAGATGGGGAAGCGGGTGATGAGAAGTAGAAGCTGGGAAAGATGGAGTAGGGCTGTGTGGTCATGAAAAGCGTGAAGATGTTGTGGGAAAAGGAGAAGGCAATAGGAAGGGAAGATTGAAGTTCTTGGGGTATTGTGCTGCTTAGAATGGGAGCGTTGACACTGGATTCCTTTGATGTTTTTTTCAAGATAGGTGAGAATATCCCACCTGAATGGGGTAGTCTGCAGGTATAGAACATCACAACTTGTGTGAATGCTGTTTAGAATCAGTTACAGTTACATCTTGATTGACCTACCCTGAGATAGCAGTGGGAATTAGACTTGGCTGAAGGCTTTTTTTATGCCTTGCATGGTTGTGGACATCTGGATGTGGGATGCACTGTCCTTTCTGCAAGAGTCTGAAGCTGCGGCTTTTATTTTTGAAGCCTACAGAGGTAAGCACTAGCATACGTTCCCAGGCTGTTTGCACTACACAGATGTAGGTAGTATGGTCTCATACAACATCCGAGGTTCACACATCTCACAAAGCTGCAACACAGGCAGGACTGAAGCATCCCAGGAGAATGTTGCCTGAACTGATGGGTTTTGTTTGCTCTCTGCACTAGGTTTAACATCCTAGTGTCAGCCTCGTTAGTAGCACAACTCTTTTTAATGGTCACCAACAGTTTTTAATCAAGCACTTCCCACTGTGCTGACCTGTGGAGGTATTTAGCTATGGAAACAGTTGTACCTCAGCAGGATTAGACAATACCTGAGCAGAAATGCTAGACCTGTGATATTGAACCCAGGTTGCTGATCAATAATCTGCAATCTTAATTTTTCAAGTCCAAATGTTGCTGAATGACTTTGGATGAATTTGTGGACACCTTCCAGCTTTGGGTGTCTTGAAAACAGACCTCCAAGGAGGGAAGGCACTGTCACAAATGTGTAGCAGAAACACTGATGCTTCTGTTTTTAGCCTGAAAAGTGGGGGCAGGGCCACGTAAGCCTTCCTGGAGCTGTTCTCTAGGTTAAATCACACACGGGGAGTACTAAATATTGTCATTATTACTTGTGTGACTGAAGAGAGCAAAATTACCTCAGGGAAGAAGGAACCAGCCAAATCCACTCTCCTGGCTGCGTCGCCCTGAAGAAGAATTTTGATTGTGAGCAGCACAACTCCGAGCTGCCGTGATGTTCAGCTGCCGTCATTGTAATGCTGAGGCAGACGTGCCGTTTCCTCTCCGGTTTGTGTATTTTGAGCACGTTTCAGTAGTGCTCTGAGTTAATGTCTTTTTTTTTTTTTTTTTCCTCTTCCTCTATGGTGCCAGTCATTGCCTTTTCTTCATTTTAGTGATTAATTGCTCTAAATACTCCTGCTCCTGGACTGCGGGAGTACAATTTCTGAGCTGTATTCCATTTGAACTTGCTATGCAAGTACAAGCGAACTTGGGGGAGTGCACACACCCACGTATTGCTAGGTAGAGATGGTTGCCAAAAGGACACCAAGTAAAAGAACAGTTAGTTCTTAAACAAGGGTATAATCTAATAAGCCAAAAAGGAGAAAATTACATACTGGAATCTTCAGTGCCTTCCTCCTCCCCCCAGTTTCAAAATTTACAGCTAGTACATCCCCTGAGTAGAGCAGTGATTTAAATATATATAGGCATCTGTGCTTCTAAGAAAAGGAAGTGTGTCTGTTTGGGGAGCTGTGTGGAATGAGTTGGTGGATCTCAGTCCAACTTCTGGCAGCCAGGTTTTCACATCACTCAAAGCCACCCCCTTGCCCAGCCCCCCCTCCAGGGCTCATGCCAAGCTCTTCATCTCTTCCTCATATGATCCCACCTGCCTTAGCACCTTCTGCAGAGATGGAAGTGTTTCTCATTTTTGGTTGTAGTCCTTCTGGACTGGTGCTGCGACATTCTGCTGTCCTGTCAGCCCTGCACGTGAGGGTAGGGCTGTCTGTCTTCTTGTTCCTTCCACCAGTGCGGCCGATCCTTTGCACGTTGCTCTCCATGATCCCCATGTGTTAGACACTTCTAGCCTTCCCCATGACTGATTTTGCCTGGTATGTGGCATCATCTTTTCAGCGTGCTGAAAAGGGTCCAACTAGAAGGCACGATGCTCTCTTTTGTTAGGACCATGGCACGTCCCCTGTCACATGCTGACATGCACCTCTCATAGGTCCAGTGTACCAGATGTATCAGGAGCATGGATGTTGTCTGGGATGTGGTAGGACAGCACTTCTTCACTTTTTCTAGCTCTGTTTTGTTACAGGCAAAAAAAAACTTCAGGACTTGTAACAAATTCAGCAGCTCAGAAATAAAAGGTTATTTTGTGCTGCCTGGAGGTTACAATTTCCTCCTCAGCTCCTAGGTGGAAAATCCGTGGCTTGCAGCTCCCCTCCTTCATCTGTTCTTAGGATGTCCATTGCCAGGACCCTCAATCTGGTCTTGTTTATGTGCTGCCTTCCAAACCTGACTGTGTGAGTTATTTCTTACCAAGCTGTCGCTATGCCTGGGTGTATTTAGCTGTTTTAACGATCCTCCTGTGCCCCTTGAAAAGCACAACAGCCCTGTCTAATGAAAGCAGCACTCTGCAGGCTGAGTGCTTTTACCCTGACTCAGAAACTTAAAAGGAAATGTTAATTACTTTAGTGGTGTTATTGTTGAAAAAGGCATGCCGGGCAGACTAGCTCAGAAAGATGAGTCCTGGTGCTGATAAGAGAGAGAGAGCAATCTATGTGAGTCTGTGAAAAGTCAGTAGTGCCCAGGGCAAATACAAAAGTGGAATGGAAATATCTCAGTGATTTGCTTCCTTGTTGCTTTTGTCTGGAGATGGCAGAACTGACTGGCATCTCAGGGCTGTGTTAACTTCTGTGCTGCTTTGCCACAGGCTCTGGGCTTCTTTGGAGTGCTGCCTGTGCTGCTTCTTCTCTCTGTGGCTGTCTGCAATAGAAATGCAAAGGGGAGAGGGAAAAGAGACTCTTTAGGGAACGTATTAGTTACAGGAGTCATGAGGGACATGGGGAAGGTGTGTGCTTGCTCTTCTAGATATGGAGATGCTGTGGATGGAACAGCACAATCAAATTCAATGTTCATTCAAGCCTTAGGGGACTGAATAGGTCAAGAAAAGATGACATGGCTCTCTGGGAGATGAAGTTCAGAACCAGGGCATACGACTCCAGAAACATGGGGATGTCCCAGCAAGTTCCCTTTCCCAGCTCCCATCTGCCATAAGGCCAAATCAACATGGCCTTGTAGTTGCTGGTGGTTTCAGATTTAGAAGATATGTCTTCATGTCTTGGGCTTGCTCTCTTTGGTGCTCAGGTGACCTAACCTATACTCTTCACATGCCTCTGCTGTTTTTTTGTTTGTTTGTTTGGGTTTTTTTGTTTGTTTTGTTTTGTTTTGTTTTGCTTTTCCCTCCCCTTTAATTTTTCAGCTCTTCCAGTTACAACAGTTGCAGATTTGCATGTGTGCAGAACCACCCCTCTCTTATCATCTCAACACCTAACACACATTTAGGCATCCTTGGGATCATGAACAGAGGTTACTTGAAGCAAGAAGACTTGGGGAATGAGCACTTTCTACCTATGCTGTTAAAAATGAGCCATTCTATAGAAAAGGATCCAGCCAGAGAGAGTACAAGGGAGGAGGGAGTAGCATCGTGATCAGATGAGGAGGAAGTCTTTGACTCTTTTTTTTATCTGCACTAATTCTGAATTTTTCATTTAATTAAGCAGTCATGACAACAACATCTCCCGAGCCCCTGAGACAAGATTTTGAATTTCACTCTGTAAACTTGACACATAAAGCACAGGCATTGCTACACCTCTGTTGTGGGTGCACAAAGGATCTTACTGCTTCTAGCTCTTATGCTGACTGTGTCTCAGTTTCCCACAAGTGAAATAGGTATGACAGTGCGTCCATCTTCCCCTACATCAACATTCTACACTGAGAAAGAATCCTTCCCTTGTCTCTTACTACATCTGTGCAGTACATAATATATAGGTGCTTGGCTGGAATTTTAAAAGCCCAGCTCAAATCCAACAAACTAATGTGTTATTTCAATTTCTGTATGCACTTGTTATAGTTCTCCAAATTCCTGGAATTTTTTTTTTCTTTTATGAATTCATGCTCATTCTCCCTGAAGAGGTTTTAATGGGCAGAGAGAATTAAGGCAGACAGCCTGTAAAAATCCAGACACTTAAGAAAGAGCAGCAACCTAAATTATCAGCTCAAGTTATCACTGTACTGGGTTACAGCTTACCTACAAAGTACTGTGAGCTGTGAGGAAGCAGCTGGTTATAGTGGAGCTGATTGGTATCGGGTAGAGTCAGAAATGCCCCATTGTGTGCTATGTTGTAAGGGTGGTCATGGTGGAAACTCTCTTGTTTCAGAGGCTGTCTTCTGTGGTCACAAACTGGCTATAAATGACATTTATTTAACAGTATCTCCAACTCATACTAGAGAATGCTCACAGAGATAGCCTGTAATCAGTTAATCTTAGGGCTGGCTGGTGGGTCAGGAATAAAAGCATTCTACGAGACAAATGGGAAAGGAAAGAATCTGTAGTTTGTAGACTGGGAAATAAATTGACCTGAGCCAATCATGGAAAAAAGGTAGCCCTATGCTCTGCAGAGTTTCAGGCAGCCAGATCATCCCCTGCTTGTTTTTTCTTGCTTTATCATTCACTGATAGACTCACTCTCTTTGCTTTATTCTTTTTTTTTTTTTTTTTTTTTTTTTTTTACTATATCTCAAGCTATCCTCCCCCCTCGCCCCATTTACTCTCCTTTTGATCCTTAACCCATGTTATAAAGGTAGCCCTATGCTCTGCAGAGTTTCAGGCAGCCAGATCATCCCCTGCTTGTTTTTTCTTGCTTTATCATTCACTGATAGACTCACTCTCTTTGCTTTATTCTTTTTTTTTTTTTTTTTTTTTTTTTTTTACTGTATCTCAAGCTATCCTCCCCCCTCGCCCCATTTACTCTCCTTTTGATCCGTAACCCATGTTATGTCTAGTTCATGGAATTTCTGCCCAGGATCTGATGCTGAAGGGTTATACAGCAGGCAGCTGTTGTGTATGAGAACCATTGCTGGTAGGTGAACAGCGATGACTATTAAAATGTGACAATTAATGCTTGTTTGTACTATTCAATAGCCTAAAAAATTAGGCACTAGCCTGAGACATCCTTATCATCCCAGAAAGACCTGGGCTTTAGGTTTCACAAGCAACTCAGAGTTTTTAATCCTGGCAGAAGATAATGTTTTTCCTACCCTGTGACTTTTTATTCATGAGTAATGAAGACCGTGGCAGTGTGGTAATAGTGCTGTGACAGAATGTGGATACTTGGGTCTAACACCACAGTTGTAATTGTGTTTGTGTGGGTTTCCTCTGGTTTTCAAATCAGTCGCTTTTTCTAGATGGTCCTTCTTTGTACTGGTCATTGCTCCAAAGAGAACAAGCATTCAAGAGGTGGATGGACTAGTTTGGTAGTAAAGATAGTGACTCAGGTGAGATCCATGTTATTGCTCTCCTAATGGCTCAGTAAGATGCACAGAGAAGAACAGGTCTAAGGGACAGAGAAGGAAATAGTGTTGTTGGAAGCTTGATGGTGGGACACCATGATTCAGGTCCTTTGTGAATGGAGCTGTATCACTCACTCTAATGATGGTGCTTTTCAGCCTGGAATTGTGGCTTAGGAGCCATCCTGCTCCTAAGAATAATGCTGTATGCCATAAGTGATGTGTTCCCAAGCAGGAGGGTGAGAGCTGAATTGACACTTTTAGTTAAAAATACAGGAAAATTACTGTATATTCAGTATCTTTCCTCATGGCTGCAAGGGAATCCAGCTGGGTGTCCTTATGTCTCCCAGGAGAAGCAGCAACCCTCTTTACAGCACTGAAGTTTAGCACAACCCCAGTGCACTCAGTTCTGTTTCTAAAGTGAGTGGGGGCTCCTTAATATGTCCCTGCAAATGCAATGGGAACCCCAGAAGTGCCCCCTGAGATCTGCATCCCTCGGTAAAATCTAAGCAGGCAGAGAGGAAGAGAGAAGAGTGAACGTGTGGTTCAACTCAAGTGATGGGGACAGGTCTGTCCTCACGCATACACTTCAGTTGTGTGTTGTAGGCAGGAAAGTGTCTGTGACTGTTCCCCACACTCTGGGAGAGCTGTTACTGCTGGGCAGCACCAGAGACTAATCTAAATATTTGTCACATTATTACAGCTGCTTGAGGAAGTTTGCTTTTGTGGCCACTTGTGAGCCAGGCAACTGTGAAAGGAGCCTAAGAAAACTGTGCACTGTTTTAAAAGCTGTGGATGCAGTCACAGGGGTCCTGGACACTGGGGAAGGCAGCTGGCAGGTGGGACCTGATGGGTAGAGGAGAGTTCCCCCACAACATACCCTGTGTTCTTGAAGTAGGAACTTCATTATGAAAAACTTCAGGGAGCCCAGTATTGTGCTTCAGCCAATTTGAAGCCATCTAATACATTTTCCAATATCCTGTGAGCAGGAATAATGTAACTGTAGTGCTTTTTCTTTTATCCCTGAAATTCATCACAAAGACGAAAGCAATGATGTTGTGACTCAGCCAACCTGAACAAGGCTGACAGTTCATCTCTCTGATGGGTTAGGACTGGGTTATGATATGGAGTCATTTACTCTTAGTTGGCTTTCAAGCAGTAAGGACTTCAGAAATGTCCCTGGTGAGGCAGGGATGAGGGCACTTAGCAAAAGCTGGTTCTTATCTAAATGAGAAAAAAAAAAAGTGCTGTACGAAGCTCCTTATTCCTGGTAGAAACGTAACACCAACACAAAGGAGATGGAATTGGAAAAATGCCTCATCCCAAAGTGTGTTTATCCATGGTAAAGTGCTTCTATAAAAGGCATCTTGGGATTCCATGTTGATTCCCCCTCAATGACTTCTAGGCTGGGTTTGCTTGATTTTCAAGTCAACAGTGTTTTTTTTTTTTTTCCTACTGCCAACCGTATAAACTCAGCTGGGTTCTGGAAATCACACACAGCTTTCTCCCTCCCGACTGTCACCTCCAGTAATATCCTTCAATCAGCACATGGGAAACAGCTTTATTGGTGATATGAGAGCCAGTCTAGATACCAGTTCATTCCCCACCATGGTGACCCTGACATGTTAAGAACAGTAAAAACCAATCCCTCTAAACAAAATCGGAAGACCTAATTGGGGGACATGGCACCTTGAGAAAGAAGAGGCTGCTTTTTACTTTGACTTGGTGGTAACTGTGGACTTCTACCTTTTTTTTTCCTGATTCCCATACTCATATTTGAAGTTCTCTATAGTGAAAAGGTGATGAACCTGTGCCTGTTTTGTGGTGGAGAAAAAGAAAAGCCCATATATGTATGTATTTTCCCTCTTTTTGGATGGTCAAGTGAATTCCCCACTTGTACATTACAGAATCTGTAGCTTGGGAAGTGCTGCGTCCTGAAGGTAGCAGCTCAGAGAGTAACTCCCAAAGGGGAGCATGCAAAGGTGGCATTAGATTTTCATTTGTATCTCTGTGATTTTGGGTGGATGTCAGGGCCACTTTGCGTCTTCAGCAGTGTTGTGAGGAGGAGAAGGAGGAGAACGATTTCTGTGAGTTGTTTCTGATGCAGCTCTAAATCCGTTTTGCACTTCTGAGGGCTCTTGCTCCTGATTTTGCTCCCAATTTTGGTTTAAGAGAACTCCTTACATAGAACCATAGAATGGCTTAGGTTAGAAAGGACCTCCTGTGATCATCAGTCCAAGCTTCTCCTCAAGTTCTGAGTTCAGACCCTTGTCCAGTTGCATTTTAATCATCTCCAAGGCAGATTTTTAACCAGCTGGAGACTGAACATCTTCTTGGCCCCTGTTCTTGTGTTTGTTGTGAAGATTTTCATTCTAATATGAACAGGAATTTCTCTCTTTCCAATCTGTCTCTCATTTTGTGGTGCACCTCTGGGTGTACAACTATCTCTTCTCTGGACCTGCTGGTTATGCTCTCACTAATGCAACCCAGCGTGGTTGGCCCTTGTTTCTGCAAGGGCACTTTGCTGACTGCTTTTCAACTTGTTGGCCACCTGCACCCCCGGATCTTTTTCTACAGATCTGCTTACTAATGGAAAAAAAATTCTTCACAGTAAGGGTAGTCAAACATTGCAACAGGCTGCTCAGGGAGGTGGTGGAGTCACCTTCCCTGGTGGTGTCTAAAAGATAGGTAGATGAGGTGCTTAGGGACATGGTTTAGAGATGGGATTGGTAGTGATGGGTTAATGGTTGGACTCAATGATCTTAAAGATATTTTCCAACCACTATTGATTCTATGATTTTAATCAAGTCTGATGATTTTCAAGCCCCTCATGACTGTTTCCAGCACTTGCATTTCCAGAAGAACACATATGGGCAAGAACAAGGGACCAGGAATCCATCTAGATGAATATTAGAAAAAAAGGAATAGAAAACTTTCAACGAGGAACCTGTCACCGAGGAGCAGAGCACAGCTGCTTCTTTTTGTAGCTGGAGTGATGTCTTTTTTTTTCCTCCCTGAGTGTAGAGCTGCTAAAAAATTGCACAGTATGAGCTGTAACAGCGGTGTTACAATTTGCAAACACGCTATGTTAAGCAGTTAGTGTGAGGCTGCGCGCCGGAGCCTGCAGGTTCCCGCACTGATTTTGGCTGAATCCTTGTAGATATCAGACAGTTCTGAGAGACTACATCTGCATTAAATTTGCTTTTTCTGTGAAGGATCCCTTTCCTTGGTGGACTGTTACCCTGATGTATAGGCCCAGCATTTGAAGTGAGCTCCTAATTTTTAGGCTGTGTTTTGTGTTTCATAAATTCCTTCAATTCTTGCTAGTTTTTCTGCCTCAAGTTAAGCGTTTGCATCCTTCTGGTATTTATAGACTATTACAAAGGCCTCACCATAAGTTTTATGTAGTCAAACTATATATTTATTTTATTGTTTTAATCTCCCCATGTTAGTAAGTTTTTTCAAACATTGAAATAATTTCTTATGCTTTTCTTTGGATTTCCTTAACTCATGCAATTAGTTATCTTCCCTTTCTGGGCCAGGGGGTTTTGTGGAGAAGCAATCACAGGTGAACTTTTCTCTTCTTGTTTTTTTACCAGAACATTCACATCAATTATATTTCATCAGTGACTTTTAATTTTTAATTTTGCTTTCTCTGATGAAAGCGTGAATGCAAGAGTGGTGTGTCATCAAGTACCGCGTTGAACCGTGGACTTCTGGAACTGAGAGCCACGTCTATAACTTAGAATGAAATGGAGGAGCAACACGCTGACCAGCTGCCTTTGTGTTTCCATCTGGTCCTTGGAAACATGGCTTTACCCAAGCTCAGCTTAACTGACATCAAGGACCATCACAGCTATGAGCCCAAAGTCAGACTGGGAAGAGGGGATGGGGACAGGAGAGTCACAGATTCTCTTCCCACATGGGGTGAGGGGATGTTTAATGTATATTCCCCATAGATTTTTCTAAGCAAGAGCTGTTCAAGGAGGTGTGTTTCACCGAGGCATGAGACCGGAGTACTCAGGTCCTCAGTGGTAATACTGATAGAGATAGCTGGAACTGGTGCTGAGTGACCGAGGCAGAAGGTGTTGAATTTAATTAATTCAGAAGTCACTCAAAATGCCTGAGGCTCTGAGAGATCCCACAGGAGCTGGTGGAAAAATGTGCCACCAACTTCAGCATCGCTGCTGGTACTCACGGTGACGCCTGGGATGCCTTGGACGGGGATCAGGCCCTCATGTGTGTGATCCCATTCACAGGTACAACTGGTAGCACCCCAAAGAGACAATGTTGTTGAGAGCAATGTTGCAGGACCTGATAGGGCTTTGCTCAGCCCTGGTTTTTCTATTTATTCTTGAGCTAGCTGAAAAAACATTGTGAAATAGATATCTGCGTTTGCAAACTGAATTTCCAGGGGAAGAGGATGCTTATTTCTCAACCAGAGACAGAGGGGAGAGGAGGCTGTTTTTCCCCTATCTTCTAATTTCACAGCAGAGGCAGAGAGATGGAGACAACCCTGGGGTGGGGGTGAACTGCGGTTCCCGAGCTCCCCCCAGAGGCATGCCAGCTCCCCACCAGCCTCCGCAGCCTTTCAGACAATCTTTTGTTTATTTTTCCCCTCCTTTCCTTTTATTTCTTTCCCAAAGAAAGCCGTAGGTAAGTAAAGCATTTCTGATCTTCAGCCCAAATGTTCTCCCCGCCCCCCCTCCATTTCCTTTCCCCACGGGTGGATTTTGTTTGTAGAATAAGGCATCCACCACCGTCTGCAATGTGAAAAAAACACCACAACCCCAGGTACCGTCTGATCAATCAGTTGTTAAGCCTGTTGTGGACACTGGGATAAAAACAAAATCAAGACCAAACCAAACAAACAAAAAAAAAACAAAACAGAAAAAAGCACATGAAAGAAACCCCTCCAATTTTTATTGTAAGCAATTTTAACTGCTTTATTTTTAGCATTAGCTTTTTAGAAGAGACTTCAGGTTAAAAGAGATTTGCAGATAGCTCAGAGTGTACAAACAATTCTCATTTAGACTGTCTGTTTTAGTACAAACCATCATTGAAGAGAGGGTGGATAAGGCAAAAGGGACACTTGTGCATAGTCCTTCGAGGGATGTGGTTGTACTTGGGTTTTGCCCTGTGTGACATTTGAGAGTCCTCATATTGGATGTTCCTATTGATTCTGGATTCCTGGCCAAACCAAACTCCCGCTTTTTGGGAGCGCAGTCTCATGTCTCTAGGTAACGCTTGTTCCTGGCTGAGTCGTTAGGACTTCTGCAGGTTTGAAGGATGTGCTTGATTAAGCTTGTGTTTTTCTTCTGATCTTGCTGGCGAATTTTGGATCGATTCCTCCTCCCACCCCACTCCTCTTCCTTTCCTCCCCAAAATGGTGAGTTATTGCGATAGAGAAAAATGAGCTGCAGAGAATAGCAACATCAGTTAGACCGCAGTGTGGGGACTGTTTGGTCAACTTTGTGAGTGGGTGCTGTGGAGGAAAGGGATGATACAGGCATTAAACTGGTGTTTTGTAGAGGCTCTTCAAATTACGTGGGTTTCATGCAAAGGATTATAGAAGGAGGAGATGCTAATGCTTTGTCAGTACTCATCACCCCAGCCTATGTTACAGTGTTTGATTAACATTATGGTGAAGTTTGGGTGGTCTCATTAGCCTCTCCGAGATGGAGGAGAAGAAGACAGAAACCTTTGCCTTGTCAGCAAGGTGTTGGCCAAGTCCGGGTGAGTCAGTGAACTGGAAGCAATGTGCAGTTGGGCAGCTATGAGGATGCCAAATTATTTGTAGAGAGTTCCCATTTCAGGATGGTGGCTTTTTGACTCTCCTTTCTCAGCTTCTATTTGCTTTGCTTGACACTCCTTAGACACAGTCTTTTCCCCTTTTAAATTTATTATGTATTCAGCTGGGACATGCACAGACTGATGGATTCTCTATTGGATTTCTTTTTGGCACCTGGGCTAGAGTTTTACAATGGGCTATGTACTTACTAAGGATTATTTTCTGGTATTTCCCTCTTCGTTTTATGCAGTCTGACTGTACCCGTCCTGCTTGAGCACAAGCTTGAAATTGCTCACCCGATGTGATTCAAGTCATTTAACTGCTTGTAATGGCCAGGGAGTAGCATTTGATCTGGCTTCTTAATGTCTGGTGAGGAGTTTCTTCACTTGTTAGCAAAATTTTTTTATTCCAGACTTGAGGCAGAGTGAGAACCAATGTCAGACCATTTGGGAAGTCTAATCTGAGTAACCTTGTCAGTAAAAATGTTCTCAGGATACTTCCATGTTTCACATGGCGAGATGTTTTTTGGTGGAAACATCTTCATGCTGGGCATGTCACCAAAAGTAAATCTCTAAGATGCTATCAGGTGGTTCTCCATCAGCATGAAAGGTCAGAGTAGGTACATTTTTAGGCATTATGTTTTTCTAATTAATGGGATTTATGTAGGAATTTTTTGTCCCTTTATGGCTTGAGTGCTAAAGACTGAAGCATGTTCTTCAGCAATTACATTTGACGTCAGTTCAGCTTCCCTGAAGAGTTGTACCCTGGGGTCACTGCAGCTACTGGGCAGCAGGATAATACTGGTGGACACCAGAGAGGCTTTGGCACCTGATGCAATAAAACATCTACCAGAGCAGACCTGACCTGAAAATGGCTGGTCTGACGTTTCTTGCCAACAAGCCTGCCTCCTTCTCTGTAACCATGAAGCTTACTAGGGATGGAATTGCAGTTCCTTTCTTTATCTTCTTTAAAGTATAATTTCAAAAATTTTTGGTAAATGATAAAAAATGAACAAACTTTCAACAAGCCTGCCTCCTTCTCTGTAACCATGAATCTTACTGGGGATGGAATTGCAGTTCCTTTCTTTTTCTTCTTTAATTTCAAAAATTTTTGTTAAATGATAAAAAATGAACAAACTTTGAGGCAGTGATGTGTCAACAAGAAATATCCACTGAATGCCAGGAGTAGTAATGCTGTGTTAGATTAAAGGGACAATGATACCATTTAAAATCTTTTCAGTATATGGAGATCTCATTCAGAATAAAATATTACATTCAAAATGTGCTGTGTCTTAGGCAGTATCTAGTTGAGTTTGACCTGTCTAGTGACTATGAGACACTTAGAAAACAAAAAAACCCCATACCTCATTGAATATGTCAGTAAGTAAATGCAAATCATGTTATGTTCTGGTTAATAGATGTTTAATAAGCAAATCCTGCTTTTATACTTTTCATTTCAAAAACTATAAAAAAGCATAAAACATTTTGGAAAATACATATTTTGGATAGATGAACTACTTCTAAACCAAGGAGGTATTAGTACCAGAATTCATGAGAAAATGTACATTGAAGTACTTCTTTTAAGTATATAGTCAAAAACATGTTCAAGATGACAAAAAAATTCCACAGGAATGATGCAGAATTAGGTCTCTGTTGATTTTTTTTTTAAGGTAATGATTTTTTTTTTTTCACTTTCCAGACCATAAGGTTTCAATAAACGAAAGTGAAATTGAAGAACAACAGTGACATTCAAATTCTGATGGAATTGACTCAAATAATCAATTCCCTTGTCTGAATCATTCAACTTTTCATCAACAGATTCATTTCTCTTCTTTTTTTTCCTTGATTTGACTATTCAGAAGTGCCACTACTTTATCATAATCATAAGAGACCATTTTTAGTGTCTTCAGCAAAATGATATTTGGTGGGAAAAAGAAAAGAAATAGTGAATCCTAGTGAAGACAAACAAAGGTGTTGTGTTTTGGTTTTGTTTTTTTTTTTTCCCTAGTGAAGGTGCTACTAAAATGTTAGGTGAAAATGATGAGATCTATAAAATTGAAACAATACTTGCTGGTTGCTCTTTCAATTAGGAGTATCAATTCGTTATGATCTAACTTCCATCCCAAGCCCTCAGTTTGAAGCAGTCACACACATGGGATCAGTAGTCCTAGAAGTACCTGCACTAACACAGAATCATAGCATCATAGAGTAGAATATTCATGGAGTATCTCAAATGGGAAGGGACCCATAAGGATCATCGAGTCCAACTCCCCACTCCTTGCAGGACTGCCTAAAACTAAACCATGTGACAAAGAGCATCAATCAGATGCTCCTTGAACTCTGACAGACTTGATGCCATGACCACTTTCCTGGGGAGCCTGTTCCAGTGACTGATCATCCTCTCAGTGAAGAACCTTTTCCTGATGTCCAGCCTGATGCAGCTTCATTCCATTTCCTCATGCCCTGCTGCTGGTCACCAGAGAGAGGAGATCAGCACCTCCCTTTTCCACTGCCCCCCTTGAGAAAGCCATAGACTGTGATGAGGTCATGCCTCAGCCTTCTCTTCTCCAAGCTGAACAAGGCAAGTGACCTCAGCCACTCCTCATAAGTCTTGACCTGGAGACCTTTCATCATCTTGGTCACCCTCCTCTGGACACTCTCTAATAGTTTGATGTCCTTCTTCTATTGAGGCACCCAAAACTGCACACAGTACTTGAGGTGGGGCTCAAGTACTGTGTGCAGTACTAAGAGTGCCCTGTAGAGTGGGACAGTCACCTCCATTGACCAGCTAGCTATCCTGTGCTTGATGCACCCCAGCACGTAGTTGGCCCTTTTGGCTACCAGGGCACACTGTTGACTCATATTCAACTTGCCATCAACCCAATCCCCCAGTTCTCTTTTCTTTAGGCTGCTCTCCAGCCTCTCGTCCCCCATTTCTGTGCATAATAATAATTGCTTCTAACACAAATGGGTGATTAATTCCTTGCTACCTTACAGTCTTAATTTATTGGTGCAATCTTCCTAGCTCAGGAAGCTTCCCAGGCCTTACAGCTTCATCCCATGGAGTCTTCTCTTGGGACTTCAGGACTTGTGAAGGGGCCTGGGGGCAGCTGGAGCTGCTCTGTCCTCCAAGAAATCTGCTCCTGCCTATAACACGAGCCTCTTGTACCTGCAATAAAATTAAACTAGTGCTCAAAAGCTGGAAGGAGAAGTTTTGTCCTGGAAAACCACGTGAGAAGTCAGAACTACCAGAGTAGCCACATGGTGTTGTCCTGGCTTTATCTTTCTTGCTAGAATCATTTAAAGGGACAGACAAACCTCCCTGAAAGGTCAGTCCCTGACCTGACAAGCCGGTTCAGTGGGTAGATTTGAGGTGGAGATCCTTTTAGTTTTGCTCCTTCTCTCCTTTGTTTTTTTTGGGTCATTCTGGGCAACTGGCTTAAATTTGCTGCCTCAGTTTCCTCCTCCAGCTTCTCTTGAAGGCAGAGAGATCTAGATAAATTAGAGAGCTG
>NW_010297438.1:26228-32988 GCF_000700745.2 Antrostomus carolinensis | reverse complement strand
TCCCCAGCCTATACTGGAACCTGGGGTTGTCAAGGTATGTCTTTAAAGGTGTTGTTTTCCATACTTCAGCATGTATGCCTATTTTTAACGTAGCAACTTCAATTCTATTTTGCCATCGTATCTGGAAGACTCGTGTGGAAAATTAAGAACTTTTCATTTATAACAGACTTCAGGATAGGTTTCAACTAGTAGAAGCCAGTGTCAGTTTTGCAGGCATCATGTCAAAACAGTGAACATGACACTTTACGTCCTCTTTATAGCATTTTTGTTTTAGTATTTCATTTGGTTACCCTATGCCATACATTCCTTTTTCTGGATGTGAAATGATGTATAGCAGTGCATTTGACAGCTATGTTAGATATACGCAGCTTCAACAAGCTTATTAATCAAAGGTGTTGGACACATAATAAGTCGTGTCAGGTGATACTCATGGCATTTGTCAGTCTCACTTTGTATGTAATTTTGGGTTAACTTTACCTAAAATTTTAAAATACTAGGTTTAAGGCTAAAATAAAACTATGGAGTGTTTACTAGGGGGGAGAGTGGAGAAAATGAAGCCCTAATTTTAGCAGTAAAGTTCATTTTTCTGAAAAGTCATTGCTGCTACACCTAACCTATATTGCTCATCCAATATTAATTTCTCCTAATAAAATAATAATCCTAGTAGTGTTATTGCATGCATATTTATGACAACAAAACCTTGCTGATGAGTATTTGAAAATAAAAGCCTGTGTTTTGGAGATACAAAACATTGGAGAGATATATTTCACTGGAAACAATGAGAAAAAAAGTAGTTCTCTGTTTCAGACATGAAATACATCTGACACCAAATGTAAATTAGTATAATCTCTTTTTTTTCTTCTCGTTTAACGTTGGTAGTGTAGTCTTTTTAAATTTCCAGCAGCTTCTCAGATCCTATTTCAAAAATCCCTGTAGGAATTACTGTCTATGTTACCTGAAATGTGTAGCAACCTCTGTTTCTTTGAAACTTGGTTTTCATTAGAAAAGAAATATTTTTTATTCAGTAAAAATTTATTTATAAACAATATGTGTTGCATGTCCATCGCATATAGCTTTGCCTGACACATGGTAATCATTTTTACACAAATCAACCTTTGCTTCAGCTGAATAAATTGTTCCTTTCTATATCATCTGTTAGTGAATAAATCCATCTTGTATATTTCTTAGATTAGGTGTTAATCTTATTGGAGGATTTAGGTGCATAAAATGCAGGTTAGCAGAATTTGTCATTAAAATACAGTTTTCTCTACAGCTTTTGCCCAAGCTGAAACATCCAAATCATGTAAAAATCTTGATTTTGAAATTAATCTAACACACTGAAGTTTTCTAAGCATGTTGCTTACTTATCTCCAGAACTGTGGTTTAGGAAAGTTGCTTAAGTGTCAGGTGATATCTAAAATGGATTAAGATTCAGAAATTATTGAATTTTCCACATTACTATTACGGCCATGGTACATAGTCACTTAATTATCCTGTATTAACATTTCTTAATTAGCTACTGAATTATGAAAATGAGTTAAAAATTTGCCAGAGTTTGATAGCTTTGAAAGTAGTTTATCTTAAAGAAGATTTGGGGAAAAAAATCCCCCATCAAAAAGTTTGAAAGGAGTTCCTTTTTTAATAAATAAATATTTATTTAATAATAATATTGTCTGAAATATTTACCTCCACACTGAGGGCTCTTCTGTAATGTAGAATGGGGTTTTGTTGAGTCAATCTGTTTCTCAGCTTGAGGAGCAGAAATAACATGTGTCTTCCAAAAGGAAACTCTCCTTTCTCTCCCTGATGAAAAAGTCTCTGGCTTGAAGTATGTCCCTAGTAATAGCCAAATTTTTTTACAGATACCTAGGAGAAAGCAAATCCAAAATCTGGAAAAAAAAAAAAAAAAAAAAAAAGGACAGAAATGATTACTATATTTACTAGTTAAGGATGATTTCAAGAATGTTAGAATTTAAAAATAGGTCTTTGAACCTATTATTTAAAAATAAGTCATTTAGTTAATCACAGACTTGTTACAAATCCTCTCTTCCAAGCAACATTTCTCGCACACCCAAGCTAGTATTTTTGTTTTGAATACTGTCTGATCAAGAGGCATGGTTTGAAGCTCAGTTGTGGGGAAGAGTTTCTTTAGCTTTCTTTTTTGTTTTAGGCAGTACAAACATATAGTTAAAACACTGCAGCCTATGGTGTACTACTCCAAGATATCTTTCTAGCAGTTCCAGTTAAGAGGTTGATGCCATTCTTCTTTGTATGCTTTTCCTGTCTGCTTGTACAATGGCCTGCCATACTCCCATTCTCATCTTGAGAAGAATGAAAATCTCTGTTGCTTTCCTTCCTCATGCGTTATTCTTGTATATTACTATTGGTTTTGCTGTGATATTCATTACTTTTCTTCAAAATGTCTTATAATCAGGACAATACTTGGCAAACTATAATAAATCATAACTTTTCTATAAACAAATATGTTTAAAATGAAGTACCTCTCTTTTCTGATTTCAAAATTTGGGCTGTTAAAAAAAAAGAAACTGTTAAAAAAATACAAATTTATCTTGCATAAGTATTTATTTTTGACACTGAAACTTCAAACTGAAGAAGGAAGTGTAATAGCAGTACATATTGTTTAATTACTATTCCCTCCTTAATTTCCTATTCTTCTTTTTCTTTTTTTTCTTTCCTATTTTCCAAAGTTGAAATTTAACTATAAAAAGATAAACTAATAGAAACTGGAGAAACAAATTCAAGTCTTTTAACAAAATATAATATTAACAATTTTTAAGATATAATGGAAAATACTTTTAATCCAGGAAGAGGAAAAAGAATGTTTGTCAGCTTTCAATTACAATAAAGTTTTAATATAATTTTAATAAATGGGATTACTGCATATTTGAACATGTGTCAAAAGATTTAACCCATAGTTTATAATCTTGGTGTGTTCATGAGAATAAACTAAATTTCTTTGGGAGGAGGGGGTTGTGTGTTTCTTTCACTTAGTAGTATCTGGTAATTTCCTAGTTTAAGGCTAATCTCTTTTCTCTAATTGAAAAAAAAAACCAAACAAACAGACCTTTGTAAGAAAAATCATATACTTTACCTCTGTTTTGAGTCAACATTGTACAAATAAGACTAAAATGAAGAATATGAAATATTTTAAATCATTAGGGAAAAAAAAAAAGCAAAATCAAAACCAAACAAAAAAATTCACCCAAAACCACAACCTAGAAACTTAAGATAATTTTTTGATAACGTGTCCATAAATATTGGCAATTCTTTTCTCATCTATGTTTATACTTTTTACATTTTCTTAAGGGATCATATATGCCCAGAAAAAAAACATGTTGGAATGTTGTATCTTTTATTCTATGATCTGTGGGTCTGTATCATTTTGGTTTGGAGCATTAGTGTGTTTTTGATGTGAATGCTCCTGCCATCCTCAGTTATGGTTTATCAGTCCAGCTCACAGAGTATGTTTTATGTGTGTAAACTATTATTTTATGTGTGTAAAGTATTTGGAGAAAAAACTATTTGGATGCCATTTGGAGAAAATGAAACTAGAAGTTCCACTCTAGGTATTCACCAAGTTCAGTCCAGTGCCCAGCAGAAAAGGAACTGAACAGAGTTGACCAACACTCACAGAGGGGAAATTCAGGCCAGAGTAGTAAACTGAAATAAATACTGAAATAGGCAACCGGAACTGCACATGGGGTAAATATGGTACATGAGCACCAACTGCTGATGCCCTAGTCAAATTACATGAACCTAATGTGACAAAATATTCCTAGCATAGACAATGTCTGGACAGTTTTTTTGCCAACAGCATAATTTGCACTTACAATGATCAGAAGGTATTTATTTATGAATGTCTTAGGAATAAGTTTGTGTGGCTAATGTACCTGCCTTCCACTGTCTGATTCAAAGTCTAAGTTGTAGATACTACAAAAATATAGAGAGTGAAGGATCACATTAATATAGAGAGTAAAAATCATTAGAATTGGAAACATTTCAAGATTTATGTGACCTTTAATATGGGAAAGTCATGAGATATGTCATGATGAGAAAACTAGTGAAGAAACTAATTATGTGATTTATATAATCTGTAACTTTAACTGAACTTCCTGACTTTCCTTTACAATAGTTATCTGTTTCTGATTTAGAGACCTTAACACCACATTTCTTCATATACTGTTTCAAAATATACTTTTTCTTACAACTGTAAATCTAGACTATATCCAATGGATGTTAACACCTTGACCTGTAATAAGCTGTGCACAAAAGGTATTTCTGCTCTCAACTGACCTCAGATATGTGGTGATTCAACGAAGTCTTCAAATTCCATGTACTCCCAAGACCCTCTTATATGAGGAGTTATATCTGTGAAAAAACAGTAAAATAAGTCTTTTTTAATCTTCTTTTTTCTGGTTTCAATTGGTACTTTCCCATATTGTTTAAACATTTTTTTTTTTTCCCAACAGCTTCTGTGATATGGAAACTGAGTACTAGAAAACATCCCAGGGTATGAAAACTTCATAAGAAGTCCACAGCTATAAAGAGAAATGTCATCCCCAGGTATAACCAAGGATACTCATAATAAAAACTTCTGACTGGTTACCTCTGTCTGGTACCTCTGAACCTCTGTACGTCTTGCCAATGCCACTAGACCAGGAACAGACACCAGTGTCAGTGTAACAATAGCAGGATGCTTGCTCTGTCCGTTGGATATTCCCTCATCAGAGAAGGCAAGCAACCTGCACCTCCATTCCCAGTCCTACTGACTGCAGAGGGAGATTTCACCAGACCAACTGGTGTAATTTAAACTTCTGTTCCAAGGATGTTGATTGAGCACAGAGCTACCCAGCAAGTACCCCCATTCATCCCTGGTTACATCATTTTAATACAGTATTATCCTTTTTCCCAGTTCCTGATGATTCTTTTAGCTCACCTTATATCACCCTTTCTCTACCCTAGTATCTTCCCCAGTAAACAGAATGCCCATAATGACTTTTTCCTCATTCGTACAAGTTTTGCTACAGCTACATGCAAATTTGCTATTTCTAATGTGGCTGCCTGGGGAATCTCAGCATTACAGGTTTTACTGATTGTTTGCCTAGGCACTGCTTGTCCAGTGCTCCCCTGTGCTCCCTTCCAATTATTTGTGAGCTTCATTTCTCTCTCACATTCTTTTCCTTTAACTAACTGGGAGATCCAGCAATTGTTCAAGGAACTACCTGTAAGTTTGTTCTGCTTGTTATCTGTCATGTCCAGGAATTTCTGATGCTCTGTTCAGCAACTACTTGTGTCCTGTTCTGCAGTTTCCCGTATCCTGTTAGCATGCTTCACTTCAGATCAGGATCTCATCAGCAGCCAAGCCCTTTGCCTGCTACCCTATTACAGGTGTGAACTGCAAAGCACAAAAGACTGATGGGAACTCATTCCTGAAGCCTTAATCTCATCACAGAGCTAAAAGTTTCTAGTTTAATTGAAGCTGCAAGTGACAGAAAGACTTCTGATCATAGTGGCCATGTTATTTATAGCAAATATACTTACAGTTTTAATGCATTATTCTTCTCTTGGAACATGACACTTTGTATCGTGCAGTGTACTTTGATTATATTTATGGAGTGTCGAATAAGCTTTATCAGGTAGAAGAGCAGGAATCACCATAGATGCCTAGAATAATAAGATAACTGTACCATAACCAATGTAAACACTGGATAAAGAAATAGAACAATAACTTGGCTATATTATTCCTGTTACCCATTACTATTTTTTTCCAGAGGTTGCTCAGCTACTTCTACATTGCAGTAAATTATATCACAATGGCACACTTCATATTGCATTAGTGACTTTACTGACTTTAATAAAGTGTATAGTCATTAAAATAACACAGATTTCATAGATTTTGGCTCTGGTTTTCCTGTTTCTACAGAACTGCCTGCACTGGTAAGGACAGGGCCAAGAGCCTTGAGGTAGAAGAGACCTTTATTCTCTGTGTTTAAAAAATATGGTCTGTATCTATCAGACATATTTAAACAGAACTAAAACTAATCAATTCAACTTGCCACTTCCCACATGTCCAGCTTTGCTATGTATTTGTCACTGCAAGTAAGACTTCATTTCTGGGCCGTGCACTGATTTATGCAGAAGCTTTGTGAAGCAGAGGTTAATATTGTGAACATACAGGATAATGTGTTATACTAAAGGATTTAACTGCAAGGTTCAAGCAAACGATTTATTTGAACTTCACTTACAGACTTAATACACCACTACTGCAGGTTTTACAGATACAGTGGAGGAATGCACTATTGAAATTCTAAAAGCAAAAGTAGTACAGTATTACAAAAATAAACAATTCTTTCCCATGACTCCTTCCCATGAACGACAGTTCTTCTCGAACTGCTCTAGCATGGGTCCTTTCCGTGGTGTGCAGTCCTTCAGGAAGGGACTGCTCCAGCGTGGGTCTCCCACGGGGTCATAAGTCCTGCCAGCAAACCTGCTCCAGTGTGGGTTCCTATCTCCATGGGGCCACAGGTCCTGACAGGAACCTGCTCCAGTGTGGACTTCCCATGGGGCCACAGCCTCCTTTGGGCATCCACCTGCTCTAGTGTGGGGTCCTCCATGGGCGGGACATCTGCCTCACCATGGACCACAAGGGCTGCAGGGGGACAGCCTGCCTCACCATGGTCTTCACCACAAGTTACAGGGGAATCTCTGCTCCGGCGAAGGGAGCACCTCCTCTCCCTCC
>NW_010297438.1:13280-26095 GCF_000700745.2 Antrostomus carolinensis | reverse complement strand
GGTTTTTTTTGTTTTGTTTTGTTTTTTTTTTTTTTTTTTTGTTTGCTTGTTTGTTTTTCTCTTCCTCTCCTTAATTATGCTATCACAGAGGTGTTACTATCATTACTGATTGGCTCAGCCTTGGCCAGTGTTGGATCCATCTTGGAGCCAGCTGGCATTGGCTGTGTCAGACATAAGAGAAGTTTCTGGCAGCTTTCCACAGAAGCCACATTCCTACCCCCTCCCCGCCCCACCCCATTACCGAAACCTAGCCATGCAAGTCCAGTACAGATTCACAGAGCACACTATTACAACCACAAATGATTCACAGACAACCACAAGCACACTAAACATTGCATGTGTTTAAAAACTTAATGCATAAACAATATTCACTTATCCCTCCAGGTAACGGTCTCAGTCCCAGGGAAGATACCTTGACCAGTGTCTGGATCAAGAGGAGAAGGGTCTCCTTCACAAGCCAGCTGTATAGATGGAGAAATGACTTCCCACATTTCCAATCTAATCTTGGCCTTCTTATTCCCTGACTTAGGTTAGGGTGTGTATGACTATGCCTGAGTGGATTATACAGTTATCTTTGGCATTGTGGTGGAGTTTCCCCTTATCTATCTTTCTTTTGCTGGTCTGTGATTGCTTGAATACACAGGGCTGTCATTTGAAACTGAAGCTGAAACCCTCCAGTATTTCTTTGCCTTGCTTCCTCAGGCAAATTAATAGGGGTTGGATTGAGACTCAGGGCATACTATTTGTTAAGGGATGTCAAGGCTCAACTCAGGTTTTTTTGAATGGTTCAGCCACGACCCTGTTTAGTTTAAGGCTTATTAGACAACTCAGGGCTAAGCTATCTACACAGCTCCCCATGAGTCCTCTGCAGAGAAAGAGGGCCCCAAGACAATCCACGCCTGGGTCGCTTTTGTAAAACCCCTTTGTGCACTAAACATTGTGAAACTTGTTTGTGAACTACGAGCTGGACAATCCATACAGCATCCAACTAGACAACAATAACTATTTTCATTAGAAACAGAAAGCCAAAATCATTTTGCTTTTGCATGAGAAACTGAAAGTTATATTATGTTAGAAATTTTATAAGGATATGATAATCAAGCGAAAAGTGAAGAATAACAAAGAAGATCCATCAGTCCTGAAGTTCAGACAACTGGAACATGCAAGTGAATTAAGTTCTTCCAATATTAATGAGAAACTATTGTCAAGAAATATTTGAATTAATCTACATATTAATTTTGTATTTAATTTCTTTCTAAATATAGCAGCACACATTACTGTGGCTGTTTTTATAAAACATTTTAAGATATGCCATAATTATGATTTAATCCCTTTTGTAGGCACGCTTCTGTTCAATCCAATTCTATAGTTCAAGAATTAGGTGGCAGGGTACCTCAACTTCAAATATCCAGTAAATACAGATGTATTTAAAAGATGACACCGCTATTTCAAACTCTGAGAGTTTTGCATTCAAAATTATCTGCTTTAAGTTTTTGAAGACTTAGTTTCTAACCGTATTAATAGTTTTGAATCTTTCTTTGAAGGTCTGGTGCCTGATAGAATTTGGGTTGTTTAACATTTCTACATATTTGATCAAGATCAGTTCAGTTTAAACATTGCTCTGGTATAGAACTATATATTGAAATTACTATACAATTGTTACAATGTTACTATGAAGACATTATCACTTAACTGTAAACTATAATATAAATGCAATCACTCAATATAATGACAACAGGAGGCAGAACTGAAATGATCACTTATGCTACAGTCACAAATTTATGTTTTGCAATTATATCAGGAGATAGTGGTTAGTAAAAGAAGTATAGTATGAAATCTTTAACACCTCATAGTGGATTCCATCTATGAAAACTTGCAGTTACATCCCTTAATATCATGCTAAATTTCTAACACAATACCTGACTTGGTCCTTTTCAAAGGTCCTTACATTCTTTTTATTGGTTTGTTTTGGTTTTTGTTTTTGTTGGGGTTTTGGGGTTTTTTTTTTGTTTGTTTCTTGATCTTCAGCTTCCACTCATTTAGAATTAAAATCTTCCCTGATTTTACTTGTGTTATGATGGTTTTTATTTTCTCTACTATTATTCGTATAAGGAGACTTAATATAACATAATATTCTGATGTAGGAAATGTAGTTTTTCTTCAAAATATACTAGATTAATAATTCTATTGAAATTAGTGGAATTATGAAGTGTGAAAAGATTCAGATGAGAATTAGAATCTTGTCCACTATAAAAAGAAGACCCTACTTACTGCAGGAGGGTTTGAGTAGATGACCTTGAAAGCCTCTTCCAACCCAATACATTCTATCATTCTATGAAAAACCTGTTCTTTTATACACATTGTAATATTAAAGATTGGATTTTCAAAAGGATACAGTCCACCAAATTGCAAGTGATTTGGGATTCAATTTCCTGACACTGACCACAGTGTTTTTATAATCATCATTCATAATCATCATTCATAGTTCTCCAAGAAATAATGATTCAGTACTTATGAAGAACACTGGTGAAAAGATTTCTACGTGACTAAGTAGGAAAGGCCAGCTCTTTATATCATTGAGTTGAAGCTCATTTGCATGCTGTTGTCCACGATAGCTTTGAAACCCCTTCTGTGATGGGGTTACAGCATTGGTAAATAAGGGAAGAGAAAATTATGCCATTTTCCTGGACTTCTGCAAGGCACTTGGCACTTGTCTATAAGTTGGAGAGACATGGACTGGACAGATGGACCACTCAGTGGATAAGGAATTGGCTGGATGGACTCACTCAAAGAGCTGCGGTCAACAGGTTGATGCCCGAGTGGAGACCATTGATGAGTGGCATCCATCAGGGGTCAGTATTGGGACCAATGCTGTTTAACATTTTTGTCAGTTACACGGACAGTGAGATTGAATGCACCCTCAGCAAGTTTGCTGACAACACCAAGTTGTGTAGTTTGGTAAACACGATGGAGAGAAGGTATGCCATCTAGAGGGACCTCGACAGGCTTGAGAGGTTGGCCTGTGCTAACCTCATGAAGTTCAACAAGGCCAAATGCAAGGTCCTGCACCTGGGTTGGGGCTATCTCAAGCACAAATGCAGGCTGGGCAGAGAATGGATGAAGAGCAGCCCTGAGGACAATGACTGGGGGGTTGCTGGTGGATAAGAAGCTCAACCTGAGCTGGCAATGTGCACTTGCAGCCCAGAAGGCCAACCGTATCCTGGGCTGCATCTAGAGAAGAATGGCCAGCAGGTCGAGGGAGGCCATTCTGCCTCTCAACTCCACTCTCGTGAGACCCCACCTGGAGTACTGTGTCCAGTTCTGGGGTCCCCAACATAAGAAGGTCATGGACCAACCAGGGTGAGTCCTGGGGATGATCAAAGGGCTGGAGCACCTCTCCTATGAGGACAGGACGAGAGAGTTGGGGCTGTTCAGCCTGAAGAAGGGAAGGCTCCGGGGAGACACGGGAATAGGTTGCCCAAAGTTGTGGATGCCCTGGCTCTGGAAGTGTTCAAGGCCAGGCTGGATGAGGCTTTGAGCAACCTGGTCTAGCGGAATGTGTCTCTGCTCAAGGCAGAGGGTTTGGAACAAGATGATTTTTAAGGTCCTTTCTAACCCACATCGTTCTATGATTTTATGAAATCTAGCTCTAACAAAACTCTTTGCTCTTTCCATCTTTGTCACCCCTTCTCTAGACCAAAAATTCATTATTCTGTTCTCTGAACTGCTTTTATAACCCCATTTATTCATTGATTATCTTCTCAGCTGTGAAATCAAGCTTGTTGAATATGTGCTCTGGAAAATGTTGACACTTTCAAAAAAATATCTGCCATGATTTCCTGTCCTACCTCAGGAATTTGCACCATCCTTTTCTAATTTTATTTCTAAAACATTTCAACATGAAATGTCTAGAACTTTTAAACTGTCTTTTCATATAATTGATTTGATTGTCTTTTTTTCATTGTATCAGTTAAAAATTCTATCCAAATTGATTCTGGGTCAGCATTTTTATTTTTTTTTTTTAACCAGGCCTATCACATGTACATGCATTTTGTGTGAAATATAATGAGAATATGTTATATAAAAGACCAAAATGTCCTTTGAAAATACATCCCATTTATTTATTTGTTTTGCACTGAAAATGAAGACACACAAAGAATGTTTAAACCCTTCTTTATATTTTTTTCTTCATAACAGGCATTGCATAATTAAATTGTATAATATAGAAATAAAAAACTGATTATAATTAATGATTACATTTCCAACAGGGGTCAGCAGCTAACAACTTCCAGTTTTCTCAGAATGAGCTCATGAAGTTGAGCATTTCTGAAAGTATCTTTATTTTCTTAGTATCATTCATATTATAAAAACCCCAAAACATTTCCTGTCCCTGAGATCTGTGTACATATTTTAACTTCATTTTGTCTCTGGAATTGAAATCCATTTGTTTACTTAGTGTTCTGCTACATGCTGCAGATCCTTGTCCTAATTACCATCTTCAGTAGTTGCATTTTTACCAGAGGGAAATATTGTTCAAGAATTCAAGAGCTTTTGTACTGTAGAAATGTACCCAACATCCTTATAAATTTCATATTTGTTCTCCACTCTAATTCAGAAATGCATCAAGCCTCATGCATAAGTCAAATATTATTCATGTAGTAGATGCTGTTCCTGTAGTGGATATTTTTGTATCTTACCTGAGCATGTGCAAATCAGCATGTTACTCCTTTTTTATTCATATATTCATGAATTTCCCACATTACTTATAAGAGAGCATCTTGTCAGCTCACAGAAATAAGCAATAGTTCCCTGCAGAGATGGCTTTGTGAGTCTTTTTGTGATTCTGCAGGAAAATAAGTGTCATTGTTGTACTTGAAGTACAGTTCATGCTGCGTTGATTTGGCAGATTAGCACCTAAATCTTGCCTTCCAAGGGAGTTTCCATTTTGATTGAGTATTATAGACTGAAGATTTTATTGTAAAGGTAAACCTTACCTGTGAGGATGTAAATCTTTTCTTCTGTTATTTGTATGTTCTCAGAGCATAACTGAACACTAATTTCATTAGTGACTTTGAGCTCATTCTTTGTCTCAGATAAAAGAGGAGGGACAGTAGGCTTTCTATATATCCATTTATATATTCCATATTTTCTTTCTTTCTTTTTTTTTTTTTTTTTTTTTTTTCTGGCTTGTTTCTTCCACATGTCTAGTAATAGAGTAAGACAAAAGCTCATCCACATCTACAGGCATCTACACATCTACTTCATATGTAGTTGTTCTTGAATCCCTTATAGTCAAAAAGGAAAAAAAAGACACTTTTAGGCTATAAGCATTCATCTGATGTTTTATAAGTCTGCTTTACAGTGATATTAATTGTAGTTTCTTCTCTACATTTACTAGGAAAGATAGTAACCTAATTTAGTGCAGGAAAACTATAGCACAAAGTAAAACCTTTTCTCTTTTGAATAAGCAAAAATGTGAGGATAATTCTAAGAACTAGATATTTACTTTTCAAGTGAATTAATTCTCAACAGAAAATAAAAGAATCCCAGGCTGAATGTACTGAAATGGATGCAGCTGTGTGTAGAAAATGGAATGGTGATGGAATTCAGGGAAATTAGATTAACAAATGTTACCACCTATGAAACAGACTGTTCTTGTAAAATTTTAGAAAATGCTGTGTATTTAGATTTCTGCAGAGCCAGCTTTTACACATCATGAAAGGCAATTGCATTTGTCACATTGTTCACAACGTAATGAAGCATGCATACAAACATCTGCCCTGTGATAAAGCAGCATCGAATATTAATGTGGTTAATGACTTCTTGTCTTTAACAAAAGTTCCAGAAAAAAATATATGTTCTGTGTACAGTGACAGCAAAGTCTATTCTCATCTATGTTTTATTTCTAGAATAAAGCTACCATGAGTTTTGTTGTGTTTTTTGTTGTTTTTTTTTTTAATTGACATGGTTTAGGGTTTTTTACTGTTTTGTAGCAAAGAAAGTTTAAAAGACACTGAGCATTATCCTACTAAGTCCAAAGTGAAAATTATGTGCCATTTTCCTTTTATCCATAGGCTTTTCTCTGTCCCTATTCTCAATGGAGCTAACTTTTTATTACAGAAATGCAAATGTCTATGGTAACTGGTAGGTTCTGAAGACAAAACAATAAGAGATTTGGTTCATTATCATATTTAACTCTGTATATCATCACAACTGAAAGACAAAATCTGTCTGAAATTTCATACTTTTCATAAAAAAAATAGTGTTAACATTTGAAAAAAAAAAAAAAAAACAAGAGAGGAAGACACAAAGGATTTTAATTAGTAACTGATGTGGAAGATTTCAGTTGAAAAAAAATAAAAGTAACTTAAAACAACATTTATAATGTAAGCCAGGTAGGCAGTTTGAACTATGATATTTTGTCAGCAATTGTAGCATAGCAAAATTAAGATTTGCACATACATAGACAGAGTAATAGAGAATCGGATCTGTATTCACACATGTTGAATGTACAGTGAGATGATATCCCACTTTAGACATCTATAGTGATTTTATACCTAAGCTAACCACCTTTGAATTCCTCTGTAGTTAATGCAGAAAAATAAATGTATTTTCTTTGCAATTCAGCTATTGTTAGACAATTATCTATTTTATGCTAAGAAAATCACAGGCATGACCTTTCCATTGACAATAAAGAGAACACAGAGTGACATACATACATATATATTAAAGATGTCCACTCTTAATCAGATTAGTCCTACCTCTGGAACTTATTTGTCCAGGCTTTCTATAATATCAATGGATTTAAGAAAGTCAGCAAAACTATGATTTCATTATATGATTATCATAAAATCTCTGAAAGGTGTGACAACATTCAGTAACTCTAAGCAGTACCCTACAATAACAAAGACCCTAGATCATGCTATGTCAATGACCAGATCTTCCACTCCTTCACCAGTCACCTTCATTCCTTCTATGCCTTCACCTTCATTTCAATGACATTACAATTAAGAGGGCGGCATTGTCAAGAAGGACTTGGATGATAAAGTACTACTATACTGTCACTAATTCTAAATTCTTTGTATTTTATATATCTTCTTTGTTAGGACAAATGAAAGGAGTAAAATATTTGGCAAGGATCAGAGTACTTGTTTGACAGGCCATATTCTTTTTTTTTTTTTTTTTTTTTTTTTTTTTCAAAAGCCAATAGTTTAAAAACTAGACAATTTTATTATTGGTCCTTGATGTTTTAATATTTGGAAGTCATTCAGTAGATTATCAAACAATATGAAAACTGTGAAACTTATTGACATGAACCATTAACTGCCTTCTGAATACTGGCCCCATTTCTTCAGACCGTACTGCTGCTTCCTAAGTACAACAAGTAAGGCTAACATTAGAGTTCACTTCAAAGTGAAGTGAGAAATTAATCTGAAGTTAATTTGAGATTTTCTAAAACAATAAATATAAAATGTTTGTCCCAACTACAAAATCCTAGAAATGTATACACTCTATTTTTGGAGTACTAACTAATTGTTACTTCATAATAACTAAGTGATTTCAAAGAGAGTGTGCACTGAAAATGCTATTTATATGACAATTTTTGGTCATGAATGCTAAAATTATTAAATTACTTACATATGCTAAAAAACAACATCAAAAGATACTTCCTTTTTGCAATAGCTGACTACAAGTCTTTTGTATAATTTATTTTCTGTCATGCACATTAGATAAATGAAGGGTCAGGATCAAACCTATACTGGCTATCTACACACCCATGTAATACTAATTTGGCATTTGATTTACTTAAAAACAAAGACAGCATTAGTATAATTACATTTTTTGTTTTTGTTTTTGTTTTTTTTCTTTTTTTTCTCGTTTAATTTGTTTTGGTAGCGCAATCAATTATTTCAATGGATTCCTGTCTGTATTGCCTACTGTCTTTGTTTTTCATGCATTTTTCTCCTAGCATTCCTTATATTCTGCAGAGGACCAGCCCTGCCTCTTCCCCTCCCAGCTTTTAGAGATACTTAAATTGAAATTACCACAACCTCGCTCTTGGTTTGTCAGGATGCAGTAAATTTAAATGCTTGGTGTGTATTATAGTGATCTACTTGGCCCTATTCTAATCACAGTACTTCTATGGAATGTATAACTATATTTTCCATTAGAATAACCTTTATCTCATGAAGAGTGTGATTTTTAAAATGAATATTTGGGACACAGTTACAATGTGTAAGTCTAATTAGTAGCACCAGCACTGGGCACCTTCTAGAGGGCACTCCTTACCTCTTCAATGGAAAAAAAATGTTTTGCCATAGAGAAATTTAGAGCACCTTTATTAACCTCAGTCTCTGAATGATTCACTGAAAAAGCTGTAATTCTCTCCTATTTAATTAACCTTATTAACTACCTTCATTAGATAACTTCAAATACATAGTCTAAGTGTGGTTTGTAAAAGCAAGGAGATGCACTTCATTCCTCCTCTCAGAATGCCTACAGTGCTGTGGATTTATATGAATTAAAAAATGTCCTTGTACTGGGGGTGGGGAGGTGGGAGGAGGGGAAGTGACATTAGAGCTAGTGAAAGTTCATTATGTTGCTAGCTGTCTGGCTCCTTGCTTTATGACTATCTATAATTAGAATGTTACATTTCTCTTCAAACTGTAACGTCTCTTATTATTATTTATGTCAAGTACCCTGGATAAGAAAATATAGATTGTTATTTTTGACTATGACTTTCCTAGTAACTTCTTCTTAAGAGCATCGGCTCTATACATGAACAGACATGGTAAAACTGTTGAGTTTTATATGATTTCTTCTGTAGTCAAGACATACTGATACTCAGGTTGACTATGCATCAAGTATTTCTACCTTAGATTTTCCCTTTGCATCTCGTAAAGTTGACTTAATTAGGTCCATGGAGATTTTTTAAATGCAGGGTAGTGTCCAGGTTATACAATGTCTATATAAATCCATGTCTTATGCAACCCTACCTTGACATATCCATTCAAAACCTACCATAAAAGACATACTAGTGACACACTGTAGCAAATATTTGATTACTGTAAAGACCCAAATGGGGACTGGTATCAGCAGATGCTGTATACCTACTGTACAGCATTACTGTACAAGGTTTATGTATGGGTTGAAATAAATTTGACAAAGAAAAACAAAAACATCATCTATTGCATGAAAAAAAAATGAAGATGTAATACTGAAAGAATCTCAAGGAACAAAATCAGTTTAAAACATTATTTTGTGTTTGGCATGAATTAGAGAATTTAAAGTAATCCTGTAAAATATTTATTTAATTTTAAAGGATATTTGCAACAAAAGACTGACATTCTCTATTTTGATGTATACAACCTTTTTGAAAGACGTTTCAACTACTAGTGTCTCCTTCTAGACATTCTTTGAGGAAATATTCCATTTCTACTTCACAATTGGCTATCTATGAGAAACTCAGCATTCTCTGTGAGGTCAAAGAGTGATAGTGTGTTGGAGTCTGTGAAACATGCCCCAGTCCATATTTTTTGACAGGAAAAGATGCTTTTCTACTGATTTGAGTTTGGAATACTAAATTTCTGCAAACATAATGAAAAGGCAGCTGTATAGCGTGAAGAGAGAGCACAGAAAGTTTTTAAGCACAGCCACTACCTTATCAGTGAGATTCCTATAACAGCAAATGTGAAATTCAATTTTGCACAAAGGGACAATCACACATGCAGCAATTTTATTGTATGAAAGAAGAAAGTATTTGGAGAATATATTTAGTTTGCAACTGCAGAAGAAATTATTTTATTTCACAAAAATTTCAAATGTGCTATTCTACTTAACAAGGAAGTGAATTAAACAATTTAGCTCTGCCCACTGAGGCACTGGAAGATTCATGTAGATGTTAAATGGTACATTAACAAATAAGGGAGAAAATGCACAGACATGACAGGCTTCAGATTTTTCTCTCATAGCTTTTCAAATCAGTCAGAAGATTGTCTCTGTTTCTGGCAGTAAGTACAGTGTGTTACTCTGCAGCAGCAATTGCTCACTAAAGGTTTGGGCTGTTTCTATTGTTTAACCAAGCTCAGAATCATAGTCAGTTCATTACAGGATGTATGTCAGTCCAGTGAAGTGGAAAACTATGTTACCAACATGAAAGGGTCAGATACTAGATAAAATCTAGAGGGATCTGAGCTGTGAAGTCTGAGTGAGAAGAGAATCTTGGTCTCTTGAGAAATGACAAAAGAAACACTGATGTTAGGGTGTTTCATCCTCTGATATGGACACAGCAGATGGTACTGGCAGTAGCTCTAGAGAATTCAACCTCAAAAATTAAAGTTTTCAAGGAGTAAGTTGGTTAAGAATTACTAAGAGACAAGACTATAAGTAATAAAATATAATTTAATTGCTTGACACTGTTATGGACAGATTCTGACTCTTTTGTACATTTCAAATTAAACAACATTTAAAAAATGTTGACATCTCCATCTAGATGGGAAGTGTTGGGGACAGTACTAAGAAAATGAAATTATTCATTTGCTAACAGATTTTGCCAGTTTGCCTCTATTGAGTTTTTTCATAATTTTTGCTATCCATCACAACATACTGGAAGTAAACATTACATTAATCTTTTCCATTAAATTAAAAGGAAGATTCACCTGAAAGTCAACATCGCAGAAATTTCAATGCAATAGTACAGTGATTCTCATGTTCTACCTTCACATATACATTTCTGTGCTTCATTGTTCATTTTTTTCATAAAAGGAAGGGATGAGGAATAATGACTACTAAAGTTAATCTGTGGTAGTGAAAATGTGAGATTGGGTGACACAGGTCAGAACTCAGGCACAGAGTTGAAAGAGGCAGGTCTGAGATTCTTCAGTTTTGTATCTACATTTACACAGGCAAATCCACTGTTTTTCCAGTAAAAACTTACTGATCAGATTTAGAAATCAACACAGTCCTGTCTTTCTGGTGGCCCTCAGACATTTCTACCTTGTCTTTCTTTCAGAAAAGCTCTTCAAGCAACAGACTTTCTCATCATACCCGGAGCAGAACACCAGGTTTCTGTTGCTGTGACGTTGTGCAGTTCCAGTAGGCACCTACTGTTTGCTAAATAGCCTTTTCTTCTAGCAGGTACTGCAGTCAATCTGCCAAATCTTATCAGAATCAGTGACAAGTCTATCTATGGTAGGCAGAGATATTTGTTTCCTGTCACTGCACATGCTGGAGAGAAAGGACTGTCCTTAAGGGGAATAAGAGTGGAAAAAGTTGTTACTGTGAGGCACATTAACTGCAGCTTGGGTGGTACATAACTTTGATCCCATCTTCAAGGATTCTCAGATATAATGTATAGTGTTGTAAATAAACTGAGTCTTTAAATAGACAAAATATCTAGCAGTTGGGTTAGGGAAAATATGAATTATTAGTACGTAAGAAAATAACATCCTGATATGTACTGTTGCTGCAAGGTAGCATTCAAAATTTTGGCCTGACTTCCATTTAAGCTGAGAGAAAGCAAAATATTTACGAAAAAAAGACAATTATTTTCTAGCTTTACGTGCAGATTGTGCAGACTTTTTTTTTGTATGGTTAAATGATCCTTGTTAAAAATACATCCAAGGGATAATTTAAAATCTTTTAACTATTAAAATGAAGTCCACACAAAGTCTACGACTTGCTTTCTTTGACAATGAATCACACATGACAGAGACAGAATTTCTCTTTCTTTCTCTAGTTTCTCCACATTATTCTTCATATAATCATTTGGATGACACAAAATTAAAATTAATTTTTAAGGGAAAAAAAGAATAATTTTTTTTGTTGTTGTTTTTCTCATTTTTCAGTTAGCAGTTGTTACAGTTGAATCATGTCAAATGCAAAAGCCAAAGTTCCCATCATAACATTAACATATCCTTGAATGGATATCTGGCTTTCTCCCTTGAGAGGAGCTATATCCAGAGATTGCAAATTGCTGCCTCTCTTCCAATTTCTCTCTCAATCCCATGGTTTCTAGCAAGGGATTCCAGCTGTTGGGCTTCCCTTCCTTCCAGTTGAAGACTGTCAGCCCCATTATCCCAGCACTGGAGCAGCCAGGCAGCTATCTGCTCACCTGGCTGGCGGCTGTAATCTTTCTGCATGTCTCGAAGCTCTGATGAGGTCAAGGAACAGTTACTCTCTGCTTCCTGTTTCAGTTCTCTCACTCCTTCCTCCAAGTTCCTCATTGAAGGACCAGCTTCTTGATCAAATCTTTCCTCTTCTTCCTCTGCCCTCACTAATTGATGATATGGACCATTTGTTTTCCTTGTCCACTGTTTCTTTTTCACCACTGGGCTGATTACTGTAGTTGTTGTTTGGATCCCTGTCTCTACCATGGTGTCCTTGAATGTGGTCTGGGTCCCTGCCTCTACCACAGTCCTCTGAAAGTACTGAACTGGGGCTTGATAGGCACAGGCCAGGCCCCAGTATAGAGCTAGAAGCTGCTGGTTCTCATTGGGGTAGGCCAGGCACCCTTCCATCAAGTGACATGTTAGTTTGCCAGGGTTGTGTGTCTCTTCGGGTGTAAAATCCCAGGTTATGGGAGGTGATAACCATCCTAGGAACCTGCCCAAATCCTTCCACACACCCTGCCACCCAGGGACTGGCCACTTCAGGGCACTTTTCAGTAGTTCCTCACCCAAAAGCTGCCTTCTCTTACACCAGAGCGAGACCAGATTCCACAAAATCCATAATATTCCAGCAATATTACTTAGTAGTAATAAACAGCTCACGTAAGGGTGAACAAGGACCTTGGGGGCCTGCATAATAAAACCATC
>NW_010297438.1:11912-13238 GCF_000700745.2 Antrostomus carolinensis | reverse complement strand
GATGTATTCCCTCATCTCCTCCACAAGATAGTTCCCCCAGTACAGTAAGGATATCAGTGCCAGGGTAAAGCACATAGTCACTGTTTGTACCAGCACATTCCTGAGTTCCTTCATCCTCCCTGCAAAACAGCTCCCCCAGCACAGTAAAGCAGTGAATGACAGTGCGAAGCGCACAGCTGTTACTGTTATCAACATGTTCCTAAGCTTAGCAAAAATAAAGAGTTAAGCAGTTTTACCAGCAAAAACTCCATGACCTGCACAGGAGCTTCCTGCTCTAATAACTACTGCAACTAGAGCCTGCTGAATGCAAAAGTGTTGTTGTCTCACGTCCCATGTTGGGCACCAAAAAGACTGTGGTGGGTTTACCCTGGCTGGGTGCCCGGTGCCCACCAAAGCTCACTCTATCACTCCCCCTCCTCAACTGGACAGGAGGGAGAAAAATATAATGAAAGGCTTATGGGTTGAGGTAAGGACAGAGAGAAATAATTCACCAGTTACTGGGATGGTCAAAACAGACTTGACTTGGGGAAAAAAATAATTTTTAATCTATTACCAATCAGACAAGAGGATAATGAGAAATAAAACCAAATCCTAAAACACCTTCCTCCACCTGTCCCTGCTTCCTGTGTTTAACTTCTCTCCCAATTTCCACCTCCTCCCTCCCAGCGGTACAGGGGGACAAGGAATGGAGGTTGGGGTCAGTTCATCACATGTTGTTTCTGCCACTCCTTCTTCCTCAGGGGGAGGACTCCTTCCCCTGCACCAGCATGGGGTCCTTCTCATGGGAGACAGTCTTCCACAAACTTCTCCAATGTGAGTCCTTCCCATGACTGACAGTTCTTCATGAACTTTTCCAGCCAGGGTCCTTTCCATGGGGTGCAGTCCTTCAGGAACAGACTGCTCCAGCGCAGGTTCCCCATGTGGTCACAGGTCCTGACAGGAACCTGCTCCAGTGCAAGCTTCCCATGGGGTCACAACTTCCTTCAGGCATCACCTGCTCTGGTGTGAGGTCCCCCATGGGCTACAAATGTTCATCTGCTCCACCATGGACCTACATGGGCTGCAGAGGGACAGCCTGCCTCACCATGGTCTCCACCACAAGTTGCAGGGGAAATCTCTGCTCCAGCACCTGAAGCACCTCCTCCCTCTCCTTCTTCACTGACCTTGGTATCTGCAGAGTTGTTTCTCTCACATCTTCTCACTCCTCTCTTTCTAGCTGCAAAGTGTGCAGCTTTTTGTATCTTTCCCTTTTTTTCTTAATTATGTTATCACAGAGGCTTTACTGATTGGCTCAGATTTTGCCAGCGGCGAGGCCATCTTGGACCC
>NW_010297438.1:0-11882 GCF_000700745.2 Antrostomus carolinensis | reverse complement strand
TCGGGCAGCTTCTCACAGAAGCCACCCTTATGTCCCGCCCCCCGCTACAAAAACCTTGCCACGCAAACCCAATACAAGTACTTCATAGTGCAGTTTATTTCATTTATGTCTTTAGTTTTGTTCTTCTTTTTAATCTATTTTTAGTATTCTTACACTATTTGCCCTCCGAATTACATTGGTTGCTATGAAACCAATATTGTAGATAAGAATGGAACATTTTAGTACCCACAAGTATAATACAAAATCAGTTTGCCTGAAATCTGAAATATGTACTTTGGCATGTGAACTCTCTCTGAAAAAATCAAAATAATAATAATAAAAAAAATACCCCCCCCCTAAAACCAGCAAAACTAAAATCAGTATTTAACACTGTATACTCCAGACCAGAACAACTATTTTAGAGTAAAATAAAATAGAATAAGCACTGCATATTTTAATAAAGTTAAAGCGTGATAAGCTGCTCAGTGAGCATAACAAAACATCTTTAGCTGGAAATTGGCCTACAGAGGATCCAAGCTTCTAGACACAGTAATTTGAAGATGCTTCTACAATTTAAGTAAAGAAATTTTAAGTAAGAATAACCACACATTCAATACAAAATGCCTTAGGTTTCATCCCAGCTGATGACGTATAATGTTAATCACAATGAGGGACACCTACAGCATGAATTGTAATATGTGTTTGATACAGTTCTTCAGAGAGGAATGACTTGAGACTTTTTATAGGCTAAAAAAGAACTTTGGCTTAAAATCCAACAATTTCAGGAGTTAATGTTTTATAGAATGAGGTGGAAAAGGAAAAATCTCCATGTTAGGTTGATAGTGCATGATACTAAATGTTTGTGGGGCGTTAATGACAGATTTAGAGATGTGAGAAGGAAGAGTTCGGTGGCCTATCTCACTACCCGTCATTTAACTTGTTGCTTCAACAGAAGCACAGAAATCACAGAATTACACAAAAGCCAGATTTGAAACAGACTTCTGCAGGTCAACTGTCGTAACCTTCTGTTCAAAACAGGGACTTTGTTGAGGTTACCCATGACTTCATCAAGCCAAGTCTTAAACACTTCCAGCAAGGGAGATTCCACCACTTCTTCAGGCATTCTATCCCAACATTTAATTGTCCTCGAGTTTTGTATTTTGAGGTTTTGTTGTTGTTGTTTTTGTTTTTAATATATATAGATTCAGTCACTTCAGGCATATATATACACATATGTATACATTTTATATATATACATACATATTCAGACACTTCTAGCATTTCCCCTGAAGTGTCTTCTTGTCTGTTGCTTCTTGTCCTGTCACTGTGCACCTTATGAAGTGTAGCTCCATCTTCTCTGTAACTGTATTTTAGTCCTGGAAGACTACGATTAGATCTCCTGTGAGCTTTCTCCTTTTTTATTTTGAACAAATACAGTTCCTTCAAACTTTCTTCATATATTAAACACTCTTCAGTAGCTCTTCTTGGAATATAGTCATTTTTTTGCCATGAAAATTAATTCATGAACTAACAGGAACAAAACCAGAAATAGTATTTGAGGGTGAAGAAACCTGGACATATGATTCAAGGTGTGGCACAACAAGCACCAAGCAGAGTAGAACAGTCACATGCCTTGAAATGCTGATGCAGCCTAGGATGTGAGTTGCTTCTCTGCTACAGTTTTCAACACTGCTACACCCAATCAGATCTACCTCAGCATGTATTGCTGCTGGGTATTAGTCTGTCACAGATGCAGGACTTTGTATTTCCTTTTGTTCAACCTCATGGAGTTTTTGTTGGCCCAGTCTTCCATTTATTCCTTCTACCTTATCTACCTCTGCCCTCAGGTTGGTATTAGTTGCAAATGAGATGACAGTGCATTCAGTGCTGTCATGCAGACCATTTATAAAGACATTGAACAGTACTGAACCCATTGTGAACTCTCCAGGAACTCCGTCTTTGATTACTGCCATTGACCACCACCCTCTGAACTTGTCTGTTTAACCAATTTTCATAGAAAATATGTTGTTGGGAGATCATGTCAAAATGACTTCACACTTTCCTTCATCTCCTTAGCAAGTTTTTTCATCACACAAAGCAATCATGTTGGTGAAGAAAAATTTCCCCTTGACAAATCCTTATTGCCTTTTCACAGACTCCTTCATGTGTCTGTTAATAGCTGCTGTGAGGATGTCTTCCAGCCACTGACGTGAGACTGACTGTTCTTTAGTTTCCTGGATTTTCCTTTTTGATCTATCTGTACACATGCACAGTATTTATCCCCAGTCCCCATTGCCTCATACCTAGTGGGGGTAAAGCATGCAAGGGGTGGTAACTGATCCAGAATTATGACTTACCATGGCTGATACACAGACCTCACAGTCTCTCCTGTATTTGGCTTAAACTCTGTTGGTTCACCCAGTAGTCAATGTTCAAATAGCTCTGATCCCTCCAGTATCCAGGACAGACTCATGGCTTAATACTTGGCTTCCAGGCCACTTATCCTACTCTCTGGTTAGTCCATCTTGATATCAACTAGTGCTTACACACTGACATATATACACTCAAAATATACGGGTCTCTACAGTTGCTACAGCCCCATGCACACAGTTCCCCATGACATCTCATCTCCTCCCAAGCTGCTGAAACTTTGACCTCCGGATAGACTTATGCACACAGCACAGAGAGTCCTTCTGCTGAGGATTATATTCATAAATGGAGCTGAAGAGATTTTGTGATCAGGTATAGAGCACAACCAGACAAACATACTCACCAGCAGTCTGTTTACATGTGATCAGCTCCTTAATTCCCCTATCTCTCTATTTTCCTGTGTTTGTTCCTTCCCAACGTGTTTTTACCTCTCCCTTCTCTCACCTTCGGTTTCTACCCAAAACACCCCAAAATGTAAAAAGTAAATCTTGTAGATGCTCAAGATTCTCTTATCCTACATCTGAAACTTGAATGGTGACACCAGCCATGAATCCAAGGATTGACCTGCCTTATACATCTATTTCACTCTACACTCTTCCTTTTGATTGGCAAGATGAAGTAGAAAATCACCTGAGCACCTCATCCTTTTATTTTAGCCCCCAGGACTTCTGCTTGACTTTTTTTCCAGGTCACTTTTTGTACTATCATTTATGCCCATGTAGAAAAGGAGTAAGAGGTAGAATTCTGTGAGCTTGATGAGTCTAGGCAGTATCTCCGTTGCATCCTGGACCTCATCTCCGGGCAATTAGGAAAGTTCCTGAGACTCAAGGTCAGGTCAGCAAGTGGGTGTCTCAGTCACTTACAGAAGGAGCCACCACTTCTAAAACTCACTGCTGCTTCTTCCTGCCAGTTTCAACACGCTGAGTAGCAGCTGTTGGGCAGGTCGATGTCTGTTCTTGATCTGAAATTTTCAGCTGTGAGCACAGCTGCTATATTATTGCTACGGAGTATGAGCTTCCTGGGTGACTGTTTCTGTGAATGATTGTCCTTCCCCTGTTCAAGCCTTGCTTTGGATATTCCTGTTTTGTCTGTGGATCAAGGCCTGAGCTCTTGCACTTTCAGAGCTGCTGTAGTATCCTAATTTCCTATTCACCTTCCCAGATGCAGCATAAGTTATTGACCTCTTTCTGCAGCTCTTTAACCTGATAGCTCAGATAGCATCCCCTCACACATTTTATGTTTACAATACAGCAGAACTTTCCCACATTTTTATGTCCTGCATCCTTTCCTGATATATGTATTATAAACCAAAATTATTTTATAAAACCACAAAGTATTTTTAATGGTTCCAGCACATGAATAATCCAAATTTATGCTCTAAAAATTCTACTCAGTTGCCACGTGTCACCTCAGTCACTCAGCATATATAAGCTTCATATATAAAGTTCTGCAAGCACAGAAATGTTTGTGTCTAAGCACAACAAAAGCTAACAGATCACAGCAATTGTCTACAAAAATTTTGTTGGGGCATTCAGATGTGGTGCATTTCACTTGCACTGTCCAATTTAGTAGGTACTGTATGAATTCTGCTAAAACCAGAAAGTGGAATCTGAGATTACAAAATTATGTAAATCGTCTTCACAGAGTTGGTATATATCATAGAGGGTCTATAGATGTCTGTATCCTTCTGGAACAGCAGCTCAAGGACAGGCATGATATCTGTACTTTTCAAGTGTCAATTGTTATTCCATATAACTGAATTAAAGCCACAGTGAGGGGGGATGTAGTCAATATAGCCAATGAAGTCTATCAATCTCATTATAAAATGCTACATGTAGTAACCCAGATTGCAGAGATTTAAAGTTAAAATGAGCTCAATCCCACCTAGTCTGTGTTTCTTCTCTGGACTTGTTATTGTGGACAATGGCAAAACAAAGATCTTAAAAAACAGATGCCCTAGAAGCAAAAGTTTTTTTGTTTTTTGTTTTTTGTTTTTTCAAAGGCACACAAGAAATCTGTCAGATATTTAAAATTTGTATCCAATTTCACTGATCAGAGCCTAGTTCTTCAGTCCCAACCCTTTATTCCTGGTGTTACTTTCCTTTACAACATAACTATTGGACAAGCATAATATTATCATAATTTTCTAAAATATTATAACTACATTGTATTTCATATTTTATATATGTTTAATATTTGAATTCTACTGGCATACAAAATAAATTCTATTTATATTTATATAAAACACTTGACAACTTGAGTTGTCCCTTTAATTGCAAACAACCACTCACATAATTTAGGTTGTTATTTACTGGAAATTGTAGGGTTTTTTCTATATTTGCAATTTATTTTTCATCAGCCTGCTGTCTATAAAGAAATAAATAATACCAACATATTTGTGCATTCCAAGAAGCTCAGAAAATTTTGCAACTAAATGAGTCCACCTCTATCTGACTGATTGCAGGTAGCAATAAGAATCATTTATCTTTTTTTTTTTTACTGTGTTGCCAAAGCCATGAACAATTGAACTATATTTTCTACTTACTGCATGAAACACCATGTGCATTCTTCATTTTGCCAGTATCCCATGTGTAAAGGCATCAGGCACCTTGCTTTTGGCCAGATGGTAAAAATGCACATTTGGCCATTTTCCTATTTTTTGGGTTGCCTGTGTTACTTTGTGTTTTGTTTCCCTTTTACTTATTTGTTCTTGTACATGTTCCCTTGTGCCCTTGCTTTGCCATAAAATTGCCTTTACTCAAAGCAACTGCAAGCTGTGTGTTCATGTTGTATAGCTCTGACACTCTGTTTTCTCTCAGTAGGTTTCCCAGCACCTGCTGTAACATCCATAATCTAAGACTCCTTTCCCTCCAGTGTTGAAGTATTTTTTTTTATTTATTTTTGGAATGTAAGTGTCAACAGATGTGACTGAAGATAATGAAACATGGTGCCACTGTGAGGTTACAGTTCAGGGACAGGGAGATAAAATTGTGTAGAACAGATGACCCATGCAGATGTATGCCGGTTGTCCACCTGTAATCAGGGTGATTTTCAATATACTGTCTGGATTAGATTAGTAGATTAACTAGGTTAATCAAATCATTAAAAGTTAACAAAACCCACTCAGATATAAGCTATAAATAAAGACATTAGTTGGAGAACTTTAGAATTTACTTAAACTCTAATAAAAACATTTTTTATATTATACTTGCCTGATGCAACACACCTTCACTAAACTAAATACAACACAAGTAGTTGTTCGAGAAAGTTTATGCTGTTCTGAAAACTGAAGCTCAAATTCTCTCCACTTAAACTTAAAGACCAAAATGGTGTCTAAATAACAGATGGAGTTTTTGTATTTTCCTTCTGTAGTTCAAGAAAGTAAACACTTTCAGGAATCTTTGTGTCTTCAAGATCTGAATCTGAACACTAAACTGAAATGAAAGAGGGCAGTAGCTATGCAGATATTCCCAGGGACTGCAGTTAGGCTTTGGAACGCCTCCTGTGAAAAACACAGAACACAACAAAAGTTATGGGTAAACTCAACCCCTCCCTGATATACCCCAGTGAGTGAATTTGGGAGAAAGTAAGTAAGGAGAATGGATTTATGCAATCAAGCATTAAGATCAAAATTCAGGTCATCTTAAATTTAGGTGCTGTCCACAATAACATAGTCATCTAAGGTCACATTTTAGTCAACAGAGAGGCAATCACTGCAGCAAATTGAGTCTTTTGTGAAATAAATAAATCTCTAGATTGTATTTAGCAGAATTTTACTGAGTATGGTGAGTTATCAGACTCTCAGTCCACATGAATATAGCTACACTGTAGACAGCAACAGTTACAAACTCAGTTCCACTCTTAATATTGCTTCTTACAGATAGATTTCAACTGCCTAAACATAGGTATCTGGTAGACAGCATAGGTATGACATCGACTCAGATATGGAAGATATGGGACAGAACATGGAGGGGACAAGTGCTTCTCTGAGACAGCGGCCTGAGGTTACATCAAGGAATCTGAAATTACACCAAATATCTATGTATAGGCAAAGGGAACATTCTTTACATGTCTACAGATATAAAACTCTACTGAACAAGTTACTAAAGATTCCCCCTCATATACAATGGATGACAGTGGTTTGCATAAGGTGGTCAGATAAAGATGTCTACCTCAGGATGAGAAGGTTCACTCCAAAGTACCCATCTTTTTTTCCATTGACTTGAAGGAACAAAACCCCAGAAAGGATTCTTGGGGGAAAAAAGTTAAAGCAAACTTTTGGTTACTTACATTTTGAAAGAGTGCGTAAAATATTTTTCAATAAATGGCCCTAATATTGGAATTAGCAGATATATTTGTCAGAAGTTTCTATGGATAAGATTTTTAAATCAATGAATTTTCTCCTTTCTTTTACACAGCTATATATTTACACTTAAAATAATCTTGTTTCTACAGTACTTTAGACAATTTCCCAAACATCTACACATATTTTTTTGTGATGGATTATGACTGACCCAGTGATCCTGCTCATAAGGTTTCAATAGTGTGGTCTTTCCCATAATATTTTCATCACTGATTGCAGAGGGAAAGAAACACCGAGTGATGTGACATTGCTAAGCTCTGTTTATGAAGTGGCAGAAAGAAAGTACAGGCAGTGTGTGCTGGTTTTGGCTGGGATAGAGTCAATTTTCTTCAGAGTAGCTAGCATGATGTTATGTTTTGGATTTGTGCTGAAAACAGTGTTGATAATGCAGAGATGTTTTGGTTATTACTGAGCAGCATTTACACAGAGACAGGGCCTTTCCACTTCTCATACCACCCCACCAGCGACTAGCCTGGGGTTGTACAAGAAGTTGGGAAGAAACACAGCTCAGACAGCTGACTCCAAGGGATATTCCATACTATATGACATCATGCTCAGCATATAAAACTGGAGGAAGAAGAAGGAATGGAGGGATGTCCAGATTTACATTTTGTCTTCCCACATAACTGTTACATGTGATGGAACACTGCTTTCCTGGAGATGGCTGAACACCTGTCTGACAATGGGAATTAGTGAATTAATTCCTTGTTTTTCTTTGCTTATGTGTTCAGCTTCTACTTTACCTAATAAACTGTCTTTATCTCAACCCACAAGTTTTCCCACTTTTACTCTTCCAAGTCTTTCCTCTGTCCCACCTGTGGGTGGTGGTGGTGGGGAAAATGATTGAGCAGTTGTGTGGTGCCAAGTTGCCAGCAGGGCTTAACAACTACACTATGTCAGGAAAAGCTCTGCGCTCACACAGACACATGCACACAGACACACAGGTAGTACAGCCACAACTTTGACTCAAGAGAAAAAGTGACAGGTGTCCCGTCTCAGCTTCTGGTAGAAGTTCTTTTGCCCAATGTTTTGCCAGCTGACGGAGGTTGACAGAAAGACATCAGCACCAAGCAAAAGAGTAAGCTTATTTTACTGTCTATTTTGAGATAACACAAAAAGGGCATAATACAGTAATCAACAGAATAAGCTCATTATATTGCTAAGCAACAACACAAGTTAGGCAATGCATCTAAACATTACTACACAAAGTTAATGATAGTGATTAACAAAGACACATCACCAATTGCCCTATTAATATGTTACCATCACCCAGACCCTCAGTCACTGGGATATCCCCGTACAGTGAGGGTTTGGAGAACCTTTCCTAGCAACTGGGAAGTCCTGTGCAGTGTGTCCACTCACAGGTGAGGCTACCAAAGAATCATTGCATGGGGGTCCAGCTTTATAATACTCAATTACCAAACTCCAAACTCAGCAAGTCAGGATGACTTGCATTTTTCTTTGTGCGAAAACATCTGGTACTTCATCCTCCAAATTGGATTCCACCCAAAGCCTGGACAGGGCCTGGGGAGGAACTCAAGGGAGTATTTCTATTCTTGTGGTCTGAACCACATGCTTCTCAACTGATATCTGTCTGGTTGCAAATATTATTACATTTGCTGATGGCTGCTAAAAAGTTGCTGATTTTTATTTCACTATAAATATTATAGCAAACATAATCTTTACAGGGTCCATCCAGAGGTCAACTATTGGCTTGGATCTGTTACCCAGGCCTTGGCATACCAGAAGTCCTGCCTGCCTGCAGGCAGCCGCGTGTGATATTCAACTCAGAGTTTACACACCTCTTCCAGTCATGCGGTCTGTTGTGACTGAGCTTTAAATACTATGCATTAGTTATTTTTACTTTCTTACATTTTAAGCAATATGGTCTTTATTTTCTTGGGGATTGTAGGTGTTCAAGCTTCATTATGTTAATATTCTAATTTCATTAGAATTGTCTTTGAAGATGCCTGGTGCGTTATCTTTGGAATAATGCAAGGACAACATTTAGTAGAAAAATACTGGTAGGTAAATTACTGAAAGAAGAGCCTCTTATTTTAGATCACATAGAAAAGAAATCAAATGTTTCTTTGACAGCATTTATCTTTGTTATTGCATGAGACCATTATAATTTGTAAAGAATTATTATTTTCCTATACAAATAAAAAAATTAGAACACATTGACATGAAATTGTGTCTTTTCAGTGAAACCGATGATATCACAGCATTACCAAGCAGTAAATTACATGTATAAGGATAGAATCTTATGGTATATGAAACACTATGATAAGTTTCTTGTCACTTCACACTATTGTAAACTTCAGATACAAAATGTATGAGGAAATCAGATTTTTTTTCTTTTATTTTTTTTTTGGTTGTACTAGGATCAAATCACACTCTTTATCGTTTTTGTTTGACATCTGCTGTCAGTTTTGGTTCTCTGGAAAATAAATTACTTATTCTAAGCTTTTGTTAAATTGTATAATTTAAGGTGCTTATGATAACTCTAGTTCTCCATTTGTGGTTTTCCATGTCTTGCTTTATTTGCTTCTGGCTTCTTCATAAAAACCAAAGCTGATTTTTGAAAAGCAGAACTCCTCAATGTTATCTTATTTTATCCTAATGATGTTTCACCCAATATCAAATTAAAAATCATCTTGATTTATTGATGACATCCAGTTATGACTATGTTGAAAGGACTGTATCAACATTCACTCCACTGCATTTCAGTTTTTCCTGTTCTCTTTACTACTTTCCAGTAAAGGAGTAGAAGGATGTAGAAACTTGGTTTTTATACCTCATACATCTTTTTCTAGGGAAAAAGAGGACTATGTCTGATGGAGATAAAGTCCCAGAAAGACTTATTAACACTATTGTTTCTCTAGAAAGCAACCTGAAGCTTTTCCTATCCCAGCATAAGCTCATCCAGACCATAACCCATCCATGTCTTAGCCTCATGTTCCCCTTCAACACTTTTATATTGGTAACTCTAATCAGTTTGATGTTGTTTTTTTTTTTTTTTTTTTTTTTTTTTTAAGGCAAACAAAAGTTGAACAAAAGAAAGAAAAAGATTGAAAAAGAAAAATATGAAAGTGCAATAAAAAGAGAATGAAGAAGAGAAGAGAAAATTCTCTAGTTTTTCCTCTCTGTTTCTGTGATAGAACAGTTTCATTTTCCTGTATCAATTACACCACATCTTTCATTAGGAATGTCTTCTACCTTTTCTAAGCCAGTCTGTGAATGGAGAGTGAGGAAGAAATTAAAAGGCAGAGCAGTTTCTAAAGTAGAGATTCCCAAGAGGACCCATACTAAAGTCCTGCTGGAATGCTGATTTACTCTTTCACAGAGACTTGTTCAAATGTAAGACTTCAGAGAGAATGGGTCAGAGAAGGCATGATACATGGCCTCTACAGATTTTACATCAAGTACCGTCTCGATCTCCTTACCAAACAGAGGCATTCTCACACTCAAATCCAGGTAATGCTCTTAGTTTTTACTTTATTTCACAGCATTCTTCCAAATTTGTGTTTTGGAAATTACACAGTAGTTGCCAATGTGTGTTAAGCATCTGTGGGTGGGAAATCTGTAGGGTCATTTGTCAAAAACCACACTTAGAAACAGTTTTGTTTCAGCATACAGGAGAACTCCAACATTTAATCTTAAGCAGCTGTAGGCTGAAGATATTTTCTCCTCCTACTCTCTAATCATTGAAGGAGACTTAGTCCACATTCTTGAAAACACCCACTCATTCTTACAGTTAGTAAGAATACTCTTAGTAGAAATTCATTACAGTAAAATTAAGTATGTTCAAGACTATTCAAAGGTGGAGTGTCTTTCAAATTATTTCACCAAGTAAATTTGGTTAATATATCAGAGAACAGATAAGATAGATAATTGTGTCAGTTTATACAAAGCATGGATGTCTTACAGCATCTTATTAAGTATTCTGCAGCAGGATTTCTTCCTCTTAGACATGAGAAAAACACAGGAGAGTGCAGAAGGGTCAGTATGTAAGAGGCAGCACAGAAAATACTTCCATAGCTAGAAAGTGTTCTCATCTGACAATGACTTCTCAATTATAAACCGAGAAATCTTAGCAGAATTACAATACCTTTCAAGCAAGTATTAAGAAGTCAGGTATTGACCTACCAGTCACCAGAGAGCCCCTGCATGACACAGATGATGTGTCTCCTTTTAGTCACGGAGTCAAGGAGATAATTCAGGTATTTTAAAAAATATTGTGCAGAAGTACAGATATCACCAGAGAGAGTCTTAAACAAGCTGTACAAAATATGGTATGCTGTTTAAGAAAGCTGCTTATAAGGCATTGTAATGACCTGGAGTCATGGAATTTGAAAGCAAAATAACTTTGTGAAGGGAAGACCACCAAAGAAAATGGAACGTCTGTCAAAGATTCATGGGCACACAGAATAATCTTCAAAAAAAAAAAAAACAACATACAGAAGCAAATTGGTTGACAAAAAAATCTTTGCACTTCTATCCTGTTTTTTGCTAGGATAGAGTTAATTTTCTTCTTAGTAGCTAGAAAACACTGTATTTCAGTTTCAGTGTGGGTTTTGTTACGAGAAGAATGTTGATAAGCTACAAGGACAAGGTGTTTTGGTAGTTTGCAAGTGCAAAGGACTGGGAAGGGAAAAGTGCAGTAGTTAGAGAAACCGAGAACTGACATTTGGATATGTCAATGAGATATTCCATATCCATGTATTGGGTTTGCGTGGCAAGGTTTTGGTAGCGGGGGGGACATGGGGTGGCTTCTGTGAGAAGCTGCCAGAAGCTTCCCCCATGTCTGACCTGACACAGCCAATGCCAGCCAGCTCCATGAATGGACCCACCGCTGGCCAAGGCCGAGCCCATCAGTAACGCCTCTGTGATAACTTAATTAAGAAAAAAAAAGGAAGAGGGAAAAAAAAGGCTGCAGACTTTGCAGCAAGAGAGAGGAGTGAGAAGAAAAAAAAAAAGGTAAGAGAGGGAAAAAAGCTGCACACTTTGCAGCAAGAGAGAGGAGTGAGAAGATGTAAGAGAAACAACTCCACAAACACCGAGGTCAGTTAAGAAGGAGGGGGAGGAGGTGGTCCAGGTGCCGGAGCAG
>NW_010297437.1:7611-8298 GCF_000700745.2 Antrostomus carolinensis | reverse complement strand
CATTCTATGATTCTATGATTCTATGATTGTAAGGAGAAAGAAAATAAAGAGTGGTTGCTTGTCCTGACAAGTTCCTTGAAAAGTTGGAATAGAGTTCCTCATCCAGAAATCTCTTAATGACTGCCACTTCTAAAGAAAACATAATTTTTGAGATAGCTTTTAAAAAATAAATTCAATTATATGCATGTACAACATGAGTATTATCCTGTGAATAAACAGTATTCAGTAATGAAATGCTCAGGAACCGCTGTTGCATCACCCAGATTCAGAATAAAGTGTCATGATGTTGCAACAGTGTCTGCAAAGTTCATGACTCAACTAGCTAATATGAAAGATTTTTTTTTTTTTTCAATTTCTGTTGGCATTGCTATGACAAAGTAAAATAAAACCACAGTTCTACCATCTCAAAACTATGCCTGAGATGCCTATGGTGACTGTTTCCTGCTTTTCAGAGGTGTACTGTATTAATTGTTCCCTGATTTGTTCAATGGCAATGCAAACGGAGTGTGGAGAGAACATCAGAAACAGTTATCTATAGAATAATAGCATGGTTAGGGTTGGAAGGGACCTTAAAAGTCATCTAGTTCCAACCCCCCTGCCATCAGCAGGGACAACCCCCACTAGACCAGGTTGCTCAAAGCCTCATCCAACCTGGCCTTAAACACTTCCAGGGAGGGGGCATCCACA
>NW_010297437.1:0-7594 GCF_000700745.2 Antrostomus carolinensis | reverse complement strand
GCAGCCTGTTCCAGTGTCTGACCACCCTCACAGTAAAGAATTTCTTCCTAATATCTAATTTAAACCTACCCTCTTTCAGTTTAGAGCCATTACCCCTTGTTCTATCATTAACTGCCCTTATGAAAAGTCCCTCCCCAGCTTTCTTGTAGGACCCCTTCAGGTACTGGAATGTTGCTATAAGATCTCCCCCGAGCCTTCTATTTTCCAGACTGAACAGCCCCAACTCTCTCAGCCTGTCCTTGTAGGAGGGGCTCCAGCCCTCGGATCACCCTCATGGCCCTCCTCTGGACTCGTTCTAACTGGTCCATGTCTTTCTTGTGTTGGGGGCTCAACAACAGGACACAGTGCTCCAGGTGGGACCTTATGAGAGTGGAGTAGAGGGGGAGAATTACCTCCCTCGACCTGCTGGTCACACTTCTTTTGATGATGCCCAGGATAAGGTTGGCCTTCTGGGCTGCAAGCATACATTGCCAGCCCAGGTTGAGCTTCTAATCCACCATTAACCCCCAGGTCATTCTCTTCAGAGCTGGTCTCAAGCCACTCATCGCCCAGTCTGTATTTATGTTTGGGATTGCCCCAACCCAGATGCAGAACCTTGCATTTGTCTTGTTGAACTTCATGAGGTTAGCACAGGCCCACCTCTCAAGCTTGTCAAGGTCCCTCTGGATGGCGTCCCATCCCTCCAGCATGTTGACTGCACCACACAACTTGGTGTCATTAGCAGACTTGCTGAGGGTGCACTCAATCCCACTGTCCATCTCTCTGATAAAGATGTTGAAGAGCACCGGTCCCAATACCGACCCTTGAGGGATACCACTCGACACCGGTCTCCACTTGGACATTGAGCTGTTGACCACAACTCTTTGAGTATGACTGTCCAGCCAATTCCTTATCCACTGAGTGGTTCATCCAATTTCTCTGTATTCCTCCCAGGTAAGCAGTCCTTCCTTCCACCCTCTATAGGCTTCTTTTTTGATCTTAAGTTTGTTCAGATCTTCCTGCCCATCCATGAAGGCCTCCTGCTGGTTTTGCCTGCCTTCCTCTTTGTTGGGATGCACTGCTCCTGAGCTTGGAGGAGGAGATTCTTGAGTTTAAGCCAGCTGTCCTGAGCCCCACTTTCCTCCAGGAATTTATCTCATGATACCTAAACAAGCAGGTCTCTGAAGAGGTCAAAGTCTGCTCTCCAGAAGTCCAGGGTGATGAGCTTCCAGTGTGCCTTCCTCATTACCCTAAGGATCTCGAATTCCACCATTTCATGGTCGCTGCAGCCAAGGCTGCCCGCAAGCTTCACATTCCCCACTAACCCTTCCTTGTTGGTGAGAACAAGGTCCAGCATGGGACCCCTCCTCATTGGTTCCTTGACCACTTGGAGAAGGAAGTTATTATCCATGCATTCCAGGAACCACCTGGATTTTTTGTGGCCTGCTGTGTTCTCCCCCCAACAGATGTCGGGGTGGTTGAAGTCCCCCAAGAGGACCAGGGCTTGTGAACATGAGGCTGCTCCTACCTGCCTATAGAGGGCCTCATCTGCTCGGTCTCCCTGATCTGGTGGCCTGTAGCAGACCCCCACTGTAATATTACCTTTCCCTGCCTTCCCTTTAATCCTGACCCATAAGCTCTCAGTTAGCTCCTCATCCATCCCCACGTGGAGCTCCATACACTCCAGCTGGTTGTTGACATAGAGGGCGATGCCCCCTCCTCGTCTCCCCTGCCTGTCCTTCCTGAAGAGCCTGTATCCTTCCATTCCAACACTCCAGTCATGGGAGCCATCCCACCATGTCTCTGTGATGCAAATCAGGTTGTAGCCCTGCAGACATGCACACATCTCAAACTCTTCTTGTTTATTCCCCAATAGAGTCTTTTAAGTTGGGCCCCAAGCTAAGTTGACTTACTGGCTGGAGCAGCTGCAATCCAATTGTGGTGCTCATCAGGCATGCTCCTCCTGGGGTTATTACTAGCAGACCCAGTTATATCCCTTTCCCCCTTCCAATCTAGTTTAAAGCTCTGTCAATGAGCCCCACTAATTCTTGCCCCAAGATCCTTTTCCCCTTCTGAGACAGGTGTTTGCCTGTCCTGGTTGGTTGCGCTCCCAAGGGGCCATTTAAATCTCCCGCAGTTGCCCCTGGCACCACCCCTGTGGCGTCAGCCTCTCTGGTGAGCTCGACCACCCCTGAGGGACTCTCTGTCCTGCCGCGGGTTTCCCTGACAGCCCCAGGACCCCACCCTTTCCTCCTTGCACGTGCTCAGCTGCGGAACTGACCTTTGCCACCACTGTGCTCCTCGCTGACATAGGAATTAGATGGGGTGACATGTTTCTTACAGCATACAATGTATGTTTCTTTGTGTATTCTGTAATGTGATTTTATTTTCTTTTTTTTTTTTTTTAGCGTATTCAAAATGAACTGTGATACTATTAATGTGTTCTGTTATTAACAGTAAGGACTAAACCATAAGCATGTTTTTGCTTAGTCAACATCTCCAATTGACTTTGGTAACATAATTTTATGTTGGAGGGTTCTCAGAGTTGCATGATTTCTCACTAACTCATAGACTGTGACTCTTGTCAACTTTCTTAAAGAGAAAGGAAATTAAATTCTTGAGAGGTTTTTTTTCAGACCTCTAATTGAAATATAAAGTAATTCCTGTTCCTGGAAGGATAAAAACTAGGGCTTGTAATTGGAAAGCTGCAACTGAGGGAATGTATCTGCTTAGAGACAATGCTACATAAAGCATTCTCTATGCTGCCATTATTTTTGATGTGCGAGACAAAGATATTTTTCTCCCATTCTTAAATGGCTCCATTTTTTTTCCAGACAAGGATGTGGTTGTTGCTTTAGTTCTGCAAGAAAACCTCAGTTATGGCATTCTATAATTGCATTTTGAGAGAATCCAAATTAAAAAGGCATCAGGCACTAGTAAAGTGAATGTGAAATTGCCAGGACTCCTGTGATGATTTATTATTTTATTTGAAATAGTTTCGAGGCTATGTTGATAGACTTGCTGTTGTGGTGTGACTTTTCACAGCAAGAATATGCATTTGTCTTTTGAAAGATACAACAGATCACTGCTCCTGTTTTTCTAGTACAATTACAGATTATTTTATGAGAATCTCAGGAGTAGGGAGGGACTGGAGAAATGCAGCCAACTACTTCTAATGATACTCATTACCTGTAGTAATAGATTATTCACTGTGCTAAATCTTTAAGGAAGCAAAACAATAGATAATCTTTCTCTGTTCTTTAAAATATGTGAAGCTGTTGCTAGTTATTAAACAGCAGTTAAAAAGCTGTTAGAATATTTTGACAGTGGAGCAGCAAGGGGGAAACCAATTAGAAAATAATCATGAGGCTGAATAAGCAGCTAAAGATGTTGTGCCTATCATGAATGGCAGGTGATGGTTAAAGAAGTTTCACGATTTAACTGTGTTTAGAAAAAAGTGCCTACACAAATAATAGAAAAATACAGAAAAGCCTGTGCAAGAAATCCATTGAGCATAGATTTTAAGGACAACAGGGCAAAACTTAACATATTTACTATACTTTTTACTCCAACTCTTTTTTTTTTCTCAAGTTTGAATAGGATTTAAAACTTCTGAAAATAAGTGGATTGACCAAGTCTGTTTCCTTCCCTGCTGACTGTTTTTTGTAACATCTTTGTCATACTATCATTGTGACAGTGTCTAAGCATGATGACACAGGGAAAATTCTTAGATTTATTTTTAGCACACATTTGACAATTTAATTTCTCTGGGTTGCTTATTCCTGTTCACATGGTAGGAGTTCCCACCCACTCAGAGGGTGTCCTGAGATAATTTAGCATAGCTGAAGTAACAGAAATCTTCAGTGGGGAGTAGGAGGTCAAAGGGAGAGGGAAAACCACATAAGCAGCTGCTACACTAAAAGGAGAGGTATCAGGTGCCCCCTGCGTAGTCAGTCTTTTTACATCTGTAACAAGTGCCCACATGACAGCAGGAAACCTTCAGGATGAGAGTATGAATGAACAGTTCTGTGTGGCAATAGTCAATAGACAGATAGTTTTACTATATATTTCTATAGTAAACAGATAATTTACATAGAGGTAAATATCCCTGGCCATTTTTCTAACTGATTTGTATGTATTCATCAGCAAATATTTACCTAGTTTGGAGGAATACCTTACTGACAGAGTTAATGGTTTGCTATGTTTGGAGCTCACCTGTGTTTCTCTCCACCGTTTTATTCTTTCTTATGTCTGTGCATACAAGAGCCTTATGATATGCTCAGGCAGAAAATTCTCTGCCTCATCCCCTCCTAATCTCTCATTACTGGATCTGAAAAAATCACGTTTCCTATAATCACCCGATGAAGGAGACAGCCTGTGCATCATCTCTCCTGTGCAGCTCAGAATTTGTTCTTTATGTTCTTTATTAGCTAACCTAAACAGGGTAACTATCTGATAGGTAATTTATTCTGTGTTGAACCAGGGATTAATAAATTTTAAAAATTCTAGATTTTGTAAATCTATTGCACTATATTTTGAGGTTGTAGGAAAGAGTATGGATTATTTCCCCTTAATCCGAAACTTGTTCTTTTGCACTTTGCTGTGTACTTTCTAAACAGATTATATTTAAAAAAAAAAACCTTTAAATTTTTTTTCTAGCAATGAAGTATCTTTTGGATTACAGGGGAAAAAAAAAGAGAACAAAAAGTATGACATACATCTATCATAAATAACATGTATTTCCATTACTCTCTTCCTGTCCTCTCTACAATCCTCAGTCTCTGATGAGCAGAACATGAAAATTCTATCCTGTTAAAATTAGAAATGAACTTTTGAACCTTCAGTGCTGAAAATTAATAAAACAGCTGTCCTCTTTCGTTGCCGCAATAAATTATATAATGCCAGTAAGAAGAGATTGTATTGCAGAGTGATTTTGAGTTAGAAGGATTACACTGCACCACCAAACACACTGTGGTTAGAGTAATCCTATTAAGAAGTGGAAGTATGAATGGAGACATTTGTTAAGCCAGTATACACACAGGAAGATGAAGTAACGCAGTATTGGTTTCACAATGTAGCCTTATTTTGGTTTTAATCATGCTGTTACCTTTCCAGAATATATCCATTTTTTTTTCTAATATGGTAATTAGAATCCTGTTCCAATCTAATAACTTTACAATTGTTTCTCTGTACAAGTTTACGTGTATGAGAATATAATCTCATAAGTAATTATTTGTTTAGTCAATCCATCTGTAGCTGAAAGGAACTGAAGCTTTCTAAATTTATTTTTCCTTTCCCTTGTAAGGCTATGTGATGACCTATATTTTTCCATAGAACTTGATCAACCGGAAATTTCTGTTGATTAATTTAATTCTGCATCTGTCCAGGCCTATTCCAGATTCACAGAAAATAAAACGTGAGCATCTTTCTTAGCTTTCTAAAATGAACCAAGATGTCAAACATCAGTTTGGATTTGTAGGAATTCAGTGTAATAGAAGTTCGTGTGAGATCTTCCACAAGGGGAAAGTGCTCACTAAAACCTAATAATTCTTAGGGTCTTCCCTTTTTGCATGAAAATTTTGTTTACTTCAGTATCAATACATTTTTAGAAGTCTGTGCTCATTGTTTGTGTATCGTCTTGTATCTCAGGGTTAACAGGAAAATTAATAAATACTTTATTATTATCTTCCTGTTAATAAAGTGTAAGGTCTTCTGCTGATGAGTTACTAGTATATCTGGTCTTCATGCAAGCAATATATTCTTTGATTTTCATTACTATTTTGTTCTTGTTTTTTTAATGGAGACCATTCTTTCAACCCTTCTACTGTTTCTTTTGATGATTTTTCTTTCTCCCTCTTTACCCCTTTCATGCACACACTTCTCTTTCCATTAAATTCTTTCAAATCATATTATCTGTTATATAGTTGCATGCATTATAGGCAAAATATATTTGCAGAATTCTCTTGTTTTTTACTAATTTTTATGAAAGTTGTTACGACTCATTACAAATGTAAATTGCTCATCTAGCAGTTCCTAGAGGTAAACGTGGAAAAATAGGGATTTTCTGGTCCTCAGAGTTTAGGTCCTCACACTATTAAATCATACTTAAAAGAGTTGGAAATAAATGATTACAAAATCTTTCACTGTAAGACATGACACCCTCTATCTTAAACTGAATAATCTTGGGACAGATTCTTGATAAATCAGCCTTGTACTCATTCCTTTTTTACCCTGTTTTATACACATTATCTCCAAGAACTCTTACAGAAATTACTAAGAAAAGCCAATAAGAAAGTAGGAAATTAAATTATGATGATGGTCAGCAGGGGTGGGGGTAATTCTCCATAAATAAAGGATGATCTCAGGATGGAACGTTACTGCAACAGATTGGAATATAAGGTGCAGTCAGTTAAACTGAGAACTGCTAGGGACTAAGTTCTAAGTTGTTAAAGTATGTAGAAAATCTTTAATTCTTTTAAGGTGAAGTTTGTCACATATATATTTGGAAAATTTATCTTCTCCTAAAATGCTGTTTGGAAATTATTTCAGTGAGTTTATTTTTAACATACATTGTACATAAGCCACCATTAACCCTTCTCTTAGAGTTTTTACTTGTTTATCACAGCAACACGGGACTGGTGTCATTGTGAAGGTTTTGGTTTTTATGACTATGAAATAATGTTCTTTTCTGACCGTAACTTGTTGGGGAGGGATGGGATCCATATGTCCAGAAGGGCAAGGGAATCTTTGGCAGGTGTCATTGTGAAGGTTTTGGTTTTTATGACAATGAAATAATGTTCTTTTCTGACCATAACTTGTTGGGGGGGGATGGGATCCATATGTCTAGAAGGGCAAGGGAATCTTTGGCGGCAAGCTAGCCAGCCTAGTTAAAAAGGCTTTAAACTGAAGAACTTGGGGGATGGGAGTCAAAAAGGCAATACTCAAGCTATCACATCCAGCTGGAGCACCAGCTTGGCTAATCAGAGTGGCAACAAGAATTCCTCAGCTATTTGCCATTAATGGGAATTGGAAGGCCAACCACCTCAAGGGTGTGTGTGGCTATGATGGATCCTCTTGCACCCTTCCAGGGAAACCTACATGCTCGAAAAATCTAGAGTTGCTAGGGGAGGGGAACCTCAATCCACCCCACTCCTGCCAGTTTGGTGCCAGTGCCAGCAACAGATGCCCAGAGCCTGGAGAAGGATCACAGGTTGGCAGGAGAGCACCAGAGAAGCGGCACAATGGAATTCCAGCTGCTCCATTCAGTAGGTCAACTTCATCGAGGGCCCAACTTAAATGCCTCTACAGAAACAGGCAGCATGGGAAACAAACAAGAGGAGTTAGGGAAGTGCATACGCCTGCAGGGCTATGACCTGATTTGCATAACGGAGACATGGTAGGATGGCTCCTATGACCTGAATGTTGGAATGGAAGGATACAGGCTCCTTGGGAAGGACAGGAAGGCAACATGAGGAGAGGGCGTTGCCCTCTATGGCACTGACCAGCTGGAGTGCATGGAGCTCCATTTGGGGACGGATGAGGAACTGACCCCCTATAAGGGTCAGGATCAGAGGGAGGACAGGAACAGGTGACATTACAGTGGGGGTTTGCTACA
>NW_010297436.1:0-2391 GCF_000700745.2 Antrostomus carolinensis | reverse complement strand
TGGCAACATATTAAATTTATTTTTCTTCCCCAAGTTGAGTCTGTTTTGCCCGTGACCATAACTGGTGAGTGAGCCGTCCCTGTCCTTCATTCCTAATCCTGTGCCACCTTTGTTGTGATTCTCTTCCCATCTCACCAGGTGGGGGAATGAATGCAGGACCGCATGGTCCCACTGTGGGTCAAACCACCACAATGATCTGCAGGCTTTCAGCAGCTGGCCAACATTTTATCTAAAATGTTTATCCTAAGTTTTAGGTGGTTAGAGCAGGCTGAGAGACAATCCGTGGAATTTTAAAAGTTGTCAAGCTTTAAAACTCCTAGTGCATAAAGAGCATTTTGCAAGTGAAAGAGTAAACCCTGAGAAATTATAAACATAAAGATTTCTAGATCCCTTAGTTGCTTGCTTAATTAGATTTAGACATCACCCAGCTGTTGTAACAACCTTTGAATAAAATTGCTGATAACCATGGAATGAGCATTTATCACCTAGTTGTTTGATATTTACATATGCTCACAACCTTTTAATGAAATTATATCCCTCCTCACAAATTGCTGATAACCTTAGGACCTTTTGCAATTGTTCTAACATAAAACTATCAGAAGTACTTAAGCCTGAGGAAGGACATATAGATGATAAAGACTAATGGCCAAACATTCTTCAAGGAATACCATCCCAAGCATGTAAAAGAGACATCACTGAACAGAATCAAAGAGGAGTTCAATCAGCGTATGCAGTGATGAAGGCTATCGAAGGCCACTGACTCATTTTACTGTGCAAACATGGAGGACATTTACATATGCTAAATAGTTTCAGGAAATGTTTTGAATATGTAGATAATTTCTTGGAAGTTCAATGAATATACATGTATATTATGTCAATATAACCTGTGCTGGAACAAAGACGGACACACACACACCTTGGGGGAGCGATCTCCCTGTGCGTGTCCAGCGCTGCAATAAAGAATGCCTGCTTTCTAAAACTCCAAAATGAGCCTTGGAGAGTTTCTCTGACTGGCTTTCTCAGTATCACAAGGGCCTGGATAATCTAACACACTTGTTCCCTCTACCTTACACCTTTTGTTTAGGAGCAGCTTCTCAAAAAGCAAAGGTGGTAGATCTACCCAAATGCATGTAAATTAGAGACTCATGTTGATGTCAGCTATAAACAATAAAAAAATGGTTGCAAGGAACAGAGCTTCAGTTTTCACTCAGGATGTCCTCCTGGGGAATCTCAGGATCTGCAGATCTCTCAGGGGACCCAAGAAATCCTCTTCATAACAAGCCCAGCTGTCTTGTGGACCAGAGCCATGTCCCAGTGGGGCAGTGGCTGTGCCACACTTGGTATGGTTACAAACTCTTTGGCTCACTGTGTCTGAGTGCTCACTGGCTCCTGGGGTACGTTAATGGAATTAGGCACATCTCAGAGCTATTTCAGTTCCTTTTTCACCCGTGTCTAAAGACACTTTAAGTTTTTTGTAACTGAACTGGGAAATAGTTATAGAACTTTTTCAAGTGTCTTCTTTTTCTGTTTCTCCTCCCAGCTCTCATTTCAGGTAAACTAGACTATTTTACATTGTTTGATGTCCAGCTGGTTTCCTTTGTGGCATTTTTAATCTGCAGTGAAGTCTCTAGCTGAAAAAAAAATAAATTTGTAATAGACAATACGGAGATAAATATTAATTTCCATCAGGATGAAGTTCAAGTGTTAATGGTCATTGTAAGCACAGAGAAAAACTGTGAGGTTTTTTGCATGTCAGAATATAATCTGTTCTTGTTTTCCTACAATGCTTGGCAATGAAATGTAGTTAGAAGTCTCAGGTGCCATGAAAAATGCATATACCAACTTTTAAACCACTGAATATTACTTTTAAGAACCTTTGGCTTAACCTACTTGATAACTTTGGTGTGCTCTCTTGTAGTTAACAGTGTCATTAAAAGACAAATGACCAAATCACTTATTAAATGTTCAAGTTTCAGTGGAAGCTGGAGTTTTCTGGCTGTCGTGATGGCATTTATCACACAGTTTTGAATCTAGTAATGAATTTTTATTTTGCAGGTCTTGAAAAATATTTCTTCACCTGGTATAAGACTGGTTATATAAAAATACATAAAATATCAAACCAGTGGTTTGAGAAAGAAGATCAAATAGTTGAAGGAGAAGCCAGTAGGCATAACATGCAACGTGTCTACCAAAACAGTGATCTGTCTCTCACAGTGTTCTTAAATGTGCTAATCTGAAGCAAAAACCTATCTAATGGTTCATGCATCCTTTAGGAAATATCAGAAAAGTTTTTTGGATGCTGTTTGTCAATACATACTTTTTTAAAGACTCTAAAATTGACTTCTGTCATGATTGTCCAACTGCTTGACCAACCTTCTAGACTTTTATGAA
>NW_010297435.1:0-13652 GCF_000700745.2 Antrostomus carolinensis | reverse complement strand
CCAGGCACGGCGAGGCAGAGGGCTGGGAGGCAGCCAGCCCCTCGCACACCATGCTGGGCTTGTGACTGGCCTTCTCCTTCCTTGTTCACAAGTCGGCCTCGGTTCTTCTTCCCAGCCCCCTCTTTTAGCTTTCTTTAGGTCTTTTCCTACAGTCTCTGACCCCAACATCAACCCGAGGTCAGCATGTCAAAAAGCACTGGCATGGTCCCTCAGCTTATCGGGTGGGAGGAGATTGCACACAAACCAATCGATACATAAACATTTATGGACGTGGACACCTGTGTTACCTCGCTGTCTCTGTGCTCCCAGCCTGTTCCTCCAGGACTGCGCCACGCAGCCGTGTGTGGCACTTGGGTAAACCAGCCTCCAAGATCTCTGCTCAGCCATCAGCGAAGGATGAGCAAGGAATGGGTTTGAATTAGAGATGCCCAGCACTGCCCTACACTGAAGTCTGTGGTGAGAGGTGGGCAGGCTCCAGTGGGCTGATGTGCTGCATCCCTGTCCTGGTTTTGCTAGGACAGAGTTAATTTTTCTTCTTAGTAGCTAGAAAGCGCTGTTTTGGTTTCAGTGTGGGATTTGTAATGAGCAGAATGTTGATAAGGTACTAGTGTTTTTAGTTGCTGCTGGAAGTCATTGTGTTTTGCTAGTTTGCAAGTGCAAAGGACTGCGAGGAGGGAAGTGTAGTAATTAGCAAAACCCAAAATTGAAATTTGGATGTGCCAATGAGATATTCCGTATCATATCACATCACGTTCAGTATATTAACAAGGGCTGACTGGAAAGCTGGGGATTCTCTCAGGGATCAGGCTCACTCTTCCGGGATTGCGGTTTCAGTTTCGGGACTGTCTCTGCTCCGGGATCGCTGGCTGGGGACAGGCTGGGCATCAGTTGGTGGGTGGTGAGCAACTGCACTGTGCTTTCCTCATTTGCCTATTCTATTATTACTGTTATTATTATTTAATTTCAATTAGTAAATTGTTTTTATCTCGACCCACAAGTTTTCTTAATCTTACCCTTCTGTTCCTCTCCTCTATTCCCTGGGGCAGGGAGGAGTGAGCGAGCAGCTGTGTTTGGCTGCAGCCAAGTGAAACCACCACAAGCCCTTCCCTTGGGATCTGGGCTGTGGCTCAGTCCACACTTACAACTTCCTGAACCCACTGAGGCACACCCATGAATGCTGGAAAACATAACTGGATTTCAGTCCCTCCCATATGGGCTTAGGGTGGGAAATTAAGTGAGCTTTCCTTCTCCTTCTGTCACCTCCTTTTTAATGTTTTTTTCTTGTCTTAAGCTGCCTCTGAGCAGGGAGGCTGAGCCATGGCAAGCAATGAGAGGAGGCAGGAAGGGTTTGTCAAGGGAGAGGAGGCAGGAAGGATTTCCTCGTGGGCAGGTGCAGGACATCCCTGTCTTCCAAAAACCCTCGCTGCAACAGCAGCCAGTAGGAACCCACACACTCAGCAGCAATACTGCCAAGTAAACAGTCAGGGAAAAGGGAAGGACAGACAGACACGAGGGATCCCAAACAAGAAGCTTGTTTTGAAGCAGCAGTGGCAGCTTCAGCTTGGAGACCTCCCGCAAGTGTCCTGGAAATCATCGCTGATTCCTTCCTGCCTCCTGCCACGTCTCTGCACACATGGCAACCCGTGTTTTCTGTCTGCCCTCTGCCCGTGTCATCCTCTGCCCCCACACACCTCTTATTTTACCCCCCATACCTGCCAGCCTGTTCGCAATCCCAGGCGAGCAGGGGCAGGTGGTGGGGTGATCTGCTGCTGCATGCAGCCAGTGGGGAGCATGGGCAAGAGCAATGCTCCAAACCAGGGAGCATGGGCAAGAGGAACCCCACAAACTGGGGAGCACGGGCAAGAGGAACGCCACAAACTGGGGAGCATGGGCAAGAGGAACCCCACAAACTGGGGAGCAAGCGCTTTCCTAAGCTCTGCTTAGCCTCATCCTGTGCTGCTGGGGAAACCTGGCAAGCAGAGCTGATTAATGAAGTGCCAGTGGAGGAAGGCATCGCCATCCATCAGGAAAAGCTTTTTCACCGGGAGGCCAGCACAGCACTGGAGCAGGTGGTGGGATCTCCGTCTTTGGTGGTTCTCAGGGCTCAGCTACACAAAGCCACAGTGATGTGACCTCGTCCTGGGACAGTCCTGCTTACAGCAGGGTGCTGGGCTACAGCCCACCAGTGCTTCTTCCCACCAACACCCCTCCTGTGTCCTGGAGAGGACAGGGCAGTGTGAGGCCTCCTTTTTTTTCCTGGCTTCCCTTGCTTGGGACATTTGCTGGGATAAAGGATTCTTCTTGACACAGAAGGTGGCTGGGGCAAAGGGCCAACCTCTTCTAGTTACTCCTGAGGAAGCCTAGAGATGATCCTGCTACCCTAGGGACCACAGTGCTCCTCCATGGCCTTCATCCTCATGCCCATACAACAGCTCCTCCTCCTCATCTTCCCTTCTTGGTTTACCAAAATCCCTGGTATGTCTCCAGACCTTCCAACAGCTCCTGCCTGGAGTTTCTCAGCTCAGGCTCAGCAGTGGCACTGCTGGACATGCAGAGCTGCTCACTACAGCTCTTAAAATTGTATCTGTAGCCAACATAAAACCAGACTTACAAACATGCTGGTATTTATCTTACTTCCACAGATTTTAAGGCTGGGAAAGAAGCACCACGTTTTCTGACCCCATGCAAAATACACGGTACAAATTTCTGTAGCTCAAGTCAGGCACCCATGTGGGACTGTGTCTCTACAGCATAGTAAAAAGAGATTGAGCCTCTACCATTACCCTAAATAGGCAAATCAAGGTAGGTCCCCCAGATTAAAATCACACATCTTGCCTTGCATTTCATTTGAATTTGCCTAGATTTAACATCCATTGCCAGTTTGAGATGCTCCCCCCCTCCCAGATCACAGAACCTCTTACTAGCTAATGCATCTTCCTTGTAAAGGTGCTTCATAGGTGAAACCTGCTCAAGTTAGCTCCGCAGCTTTCCTCAATGCTCTTTTATTTTAAAGGCACAGGTCACATTAGCCCCATCTCCCTGCTCTCCTTCCCTCTGACTGCCCCAGCGCTACCTTCTCCCTCGCACTGCTGGAATATTTCAGTGTCAACTCTCCAAGTCTTCCAACTTCCAGGACACTTCACTAAAACTGACCTCTAAAATTGCTTCTGTCCACAACCAGAGGTGGGTGCTGCAATGAACACACAACTTTTGGGCACTTTGCTCCATAGCAAAGCTGGAAGCCCGGAGCTAGCTGCCTAAATTTGGGGTGAATGGGGAGAAACTGGGACAGAGAAGCAGCAGCTGCCAACAGAAGCTGGACCATCACCACATGAACCAACACAGAGAAACGTCCCTGTCAAAGAGTGAAGGAGAGAATGGTTGTTTTTTTTTAAACCCCAAACATCAGTCCAGGAGGGAGTTTTGTAGCCAGGTCTTGCATGTGAAGGCAGCTTTAGGTACGACAGCCAAGAGCCAGGGACCTAACCGACCTTACTCTTCTCAGCACTGACTACATCAGGCAGGTAGAACTTGCAGACATCCTCTTCGGGGGCTCTCCACTTCCTCCCTAGCAGGGATGGACAGCTTCAGGGAGCAAAACTTACTGATGTGAGCATGTCTTTTTGTGGATCCAGCCCCTGCAAAAATGGATGTATCTATGGGGTTATGTGCGACAGAGTGCGCGTGCAAGGATCCCAATTTTATACCCAAGATCCCAAAACGTGCAAGATTTCAGTCTCTTCCTGTGGATACAGCCTGACATGAGACAGTGCAATCGCAGGCTGCCTACCCAGCGTGGAACAGACATTACAGCATATGACATCACTGGAATTAGTGATGGACCCATGTTGCTACTGGAGTCTCTTCTCTTTCCATTATGCACTATTGTCCCCAGAAGTCTCCTTCTTCCGCCACGGGAAAGGTGCAGCAGCACAGCACCCTGCCTCTCCCTCCTGATATGCAGAGGTGAGCTGGCAGTGCTCCAGAGCATTAAGAAATTTCTTCGCTGTTTCCTACAGCAGAGTTTTAAACACCAGATTCAGGAAAATAAAGAATTTAGTTGAGTGGAACAGCAATAGGAGCAGCTCAAGCTGGGTTCCTGTAGAGAGAGACCCAGGACAAAGAAATCCCTGGGCACTGATACCCTTACAGTCTATATACCCGTTCTTCACGTGCTGCTCACAAGCCTTGCACGCAACTCTTGGTCCAAAGGTAATTTCTGGTCTGGGGTCTCCTTGTCTCTTATTAAGATTCCTTCTCTGTCTCCAGGGGCTGCCCTCTGTTCTTATCTGGACAGGTTACAGCTTCTGTCCAGAGAAAAGCAACGAAGCTGGTGAAGGGCCTGGAGCACAAGTCTGATGAGGAGTGGCTGAGGGAACTGGGGTTGTTTAGTCTGGAGAAAGGGAGGCTGAGGGGAGACCTTATCACTGTCTACAACTACCTGAAAGGAGGGTGTAGCGAGGTGAGTGTTGGTCTCTTCTCCCAAGTAACAAGTGATAGAACAAGAGGATACGGCCTCAGGTTGTGCCAGGGGAGGTTTAGGTTGGATATTAGGAAAAACTTCTTCACTGAAAGGGTTGTCAAGCACTGGAAGAGGCTGCCCAGTGAAGCAGTGGAGTCACCATCTTTGGAGGTGTTCAAAAAATGTGTAGACATGGCATTTCAGGACATGGTTTAGTGGGCATGGTCGTGCTGGGTTGACGGCTGAACTTGATTATTTTAGAGGTCTTTTCCAACCTTAATGATTCTATGATTCTGCTGACAGTCGCAGCCTCCTTATCTCCCAGTTTGCACTGGTTTTAGGGTCTTCCTTCACATAACTAAGCAACAGTTCAAGCTAAGTTCAACTTTTCTAGGTGAAAATTCCCAGTTTTACAATCCTTATTCAGATGGAGGGCACTAGAAACACAATATTGCAGTGCATGTACAGGCAGGTCATTGTATACAGGGAGGCAATAATTTTCTCTGTTTTGCTATCTAATAATGCCTTTCCTAATAGCACCTAGCATGCACTGAGTATTTCTGAAAAACCTTGGAAAACATCCCTCAGATTCTGTATGTCAGGCCATCCAGAGACCTCAGCACACAAGGCTGGAGTGGATGGTCACATTCAGTGGCTCCTCCCTGCCCTCATTCACCGGGAAGCATGGGGAAAAAGTAATTTGCAACACTAAGGATATTTGGTTAATGGCCATTCAACACAAAAAGACACAGTCAAACCCCACCCCCTCCAAAAAAACCCCAACCAACCAACCATTATAATAAACACACAGATAGGTAAGCCCTAAAAAGTAAGAGATCACACAGGCTGCAACAAAGACGAGGACTCCTGGTGACAGATTCTGACTGACAGATTGAACCCTTCCAGAAACCACTCAACTGCCACTTTGAAGAGCTTCAGCCAAAAACTTCACAACTGCTAAGAAAGCAAAATTATCGTGGGCTTTATGGGAAAGAGCAAATTTATTTATTATGGGATGTGCGAGGGGAATTGTGGGACTGTGTACAGTTTATCATAGTGTTTCACAGAGGATTATGGGAGGAAAACTCACTATGGGATGTTTAGAGGAAGGACTGAAGGAGGGGAAAGGGAGGCACCAAGCTACATCAGGAAGTGAGCATGGGAAAATGTAGAGGAGGAATAAATGAAAGGGGCCAGTGAGATGGAAACTGGCTGCTGGTCAGCATGCTTGTCTGGCTGAGCCCTGCACGCGATTACCACCATCTGTCCTGGCCTCATATTAAATTAATCCCAGCCCTTTCCTCTGCCTGTGTGTGCATTTGTGATCTGCTAGCAAACTGCAAGCTGCACTAGACTGTAAGGAGGAGAAGAGGTCTGAGAGCCAGATACTGGACAGAGCACAAGTCTGAGGACCAGCTAGCAGCAACCCATGAAAGCGTGTTTACGCGATCCACCAGCACGCTCAGGGTTTGATGGGCCAGGGAGCCAGAGCAGGATGAGGCTGTTTTTGCCATTCACATTTTGCAACTGCTGTTGTGTTTTCCTGGGCACCCATCGCCGCACTTTTCTCTGGTTTCTGTTAATCAGTCTGTGTCTGGTTGCAGCTATAGTGTGTGTGAATGTGTCTGTAGGAGTTTCTGGAGTGCCTGCTCAGCCTCACTACTTGCTGAACCCTGTAAGGTGGGAAATCAGCAGCCTCACACGCAGCAGAGCAGGACAGAAAGGATTCCCTGGATCCTACAGCCCACTGCGTTCAACTGTCCTTAACATCAAACACTGGAGTAGAACATGACCACAAACCCAAAGCTCGCTGAGGAAAACAAATCAAGGCAAAGCCTCACTTGAGCTGAGTTAGCAAGACAATTACAGAAACAAGTTATGCCCCAGGTCTGTTACACACCCAACTCCACAGACATGGCCATGGAACAGAAGCCAGAGAGCACACATGGTAGAATGCTTATTAATAAATTGTGTCTAGAAAAAGATTTATTCACTAGAGAGCAGAAGCAAAGAGGAGATTATCAACTCACACGGTCAAGAGAGAAGGACCTGGGCTGATGTTTAAATAGAAACAGCCCAGGCCACTGCTTGTTATGTCTCAGGGAGAAGCAGCCACATCTAGGTGAACAAAAAGGCAAAAAGAATGCGACTGCACAGCGCCAGGACCAGCAGCAATCCCTGCTGCAGTCTGGGAGGCCAAGAACCAACAGACTGCTGGGGACCAGCAAAAGGGGGAAATGGGGACAATCACAACGGTGAACTGGACCAGCACACAGTGACAACAGGGAACTAGGGACAAGCACGGGAGCCCTGCCCTGGAGCACCACGCAATACAACCTTCATCCAGGCAGCTAGGATTTCAGCTCCCACTGCTTCCTCACAAATATCCATGCGGCAGACACCAGAAATGCCAGAGCATCAGATGGGAGCGGAAGGCGTTTCTGTTGCAGAGGAGTAAGGGGACACAGCAGAATTCTGTGTTCTGTGTTCAAGGGTACAGGACAAGACTGGAGTAAGAGTATAAAACATTTAATGGGTCTGTGCATCAGTCCTTGATGCAGAGAAAGTAAAGGAGCAAACAGGGCTATGGCTGTCCCAGGTGCCCAGTGCTGCGCAGAGCGGGCATGACAAGGTGGTACATGCATATCTACAGCAGCTCCCAGCCTTTGCTCTCCAAGGAGGGGAGCAACACCTGGACAAGCAGTTCCTCTCACTGTCCATTTGGTTTTACTCTGTGCTTCTTCCTGGTAGGGACTTGAGGACGCATCATTTTGGTGGAAGGCCGGCCAGCCTTCAAGGGTCTCCTCTGTGCCTGCAATGAACGTCTCTTCTTCAAAGCAGGCTGTGGTGGCTTCTGTTCTTTGTCAGCTTTTGATCCCTCAAGTTTCTTCTTTTTTGGCTGAGGCTCTGTGACAGCATCAGGGACAGTGGACTGACTTGCTGCTTCCACAGCAGGTTCTTCATCTGAAACAAGAGAGAAAGGTGCTGTAGGAAGAACTCATGTGACGAGGAAGAACTGCAGAGGAAGCAGCCTGTGAGAGGAGGCCCAGGCAGCTCAGCAGAGCTCCAGTACCAGGTTACCTTCCTGTGCCTGGGGGATGGCGTTAGATAATTTCTTGAACTTGGCAATGAAGAACCCATCCATATTGTGCGTGTGGGGATAGAAACGCCGGGTAGACTTGAGGGAGGGGTGGAAACGACGGTCCTTGAACCTGGAGGAGGAAGTGATAGAATGCCTCTGCTCAAACCTGGCCACCAAGGAACAGTCACCTGTGCAGCTTGTGACCTGGCACACACCTGGTGAAGCCTTCCTTGCCAAAGTCCAGGCCGGTGGCCACCAAACGAACGTTGCGTTTCTTCAGGGCATAATCCACAACCCACTCATTCTCCTCCACCTGCCAGAGACGAAGCATTAGGATCCAAGGCTCACGAGTTCCCTCAGTAGGAGATGGCCACAGCAGAGCGTGGAAAGGGACTTACCGTGATGGAGCAAGTGCAGTAGACAATGTAGCCTCCTGTCTCTGAGGCAGCATTGACTGAATCTATAGCACTGAGAATCAGCTCCTTCTGCAGGTGAGCACAGCGGAGGATGTCCTTCTCATCCTGAAAAAGACAGGTTAGGATGCGAGAGGCACAGGGAAGCACCCTAGGCTTCTGTTATGGATATAGGGATGACAGGAGAGCAAGGCACATGAGATACAAAAGATTCTGGAATCTTCTGTAGAACCAAACTCAAAAAAACTAGTCTGGTACAACAAGCAGAATAGGAAAGAGGAGGAAAAAATCAGTCTCCCTCCTGCAGACATCTCTCAAGAATGAAACTGCCCCAAAGTCCCTCCTCTCACGACTACACACCTGAGTCCCCATCTTGTGTCTCCACTAGTCACTCACCTTGTTGGTTTTGACAGCAGGATCCTTGGAAATGATGCCTGTTCCACTACAAGGAGCGTCCAGCAAGACACGGTCAAACCCTCCAAGCACCTACAGACAGAGGCACATCTGGAGTTATGCTCACAGCTGAGGACTCAGAACAAGACCGAGACCAGCAAGGGAACCAGAAGACTGAGAAAGCAGGAAGGATCTCTCACTCCTCCCTGTCGACCTCCCTCTCTCCATACCAAATAACAAACACTCTCTCAGCAGCTCTGCTCATCCTCCTGTGACAAGTGGCTTCAGAGAAGATAGCTTTACTAAAGGGACAGCACAGTGGCTCTCAGTAAGCACAGTAAGGACACCTCAAAGCAGGAGGAACATACCTTGGGGAACTGGCGTCCATCGCAATTACTGACTACAGCATTGGTGACTCCCAGCCGATGCAAGTTCCCTACCACACTACGCAGCCGCTCGGCATTGCTGTCGTTGGCCAAGATCATACCTGTGTTCTTCATCAGCTGAGCTGCCAGATGGCAAAACACATCAGCAATGGACTGAAAACCTCCCACACTTTTCCCCGTAGGGACAGCCACCCCCCTCCTTTTCCCAAGGGCAGTCCCACTCTGTTCCCTCTTTTGGTATAGACCAGTGGAACCTTATCAGTTCACAGAGCACCCCTCCCAAGGCCCCAGGGTGGTACCTATGTAGCTGGTCTTGCCTCCTGGCGCACAGCACATATCCAGGATGCGTTCGTTCTCCTGCGGAGCCAGAGCCATGACAGGGAGGAGACTGGAGGCTCCTTGCAGCATGTAGTGCCCAGCCAGATACTCAGGGGTGGCACCTGGGCAGGGACGGAAGAACAAAAGAAGATCATATGTGAAAGTGTGGCCAGCAGGTCAAGGGAGGGGATTCTCCCCCTCTATTCCACTCTCCTACAGTGCTGTGTCCAGTTCTGGGGCCCCCAACGTAAGAAGGACATGGACCTACTGGAGCAAGTCCTGAGGAGGCCACGAGGATGATCAGAGGGCTGGAGCACCTCTGCTGTGAGGACAGGCTGAGAGAGTTGGGGCTGTTCAGCCTGGAGAAGAGAAGGCTCCAGGGAGACCTTCTAGTGGCCTTCTAGTGCCTGAAGGGGCTACAGGAAGGCTGGGGAGGGACTTTTGCAAGGGCAGGGAGTGACAGGATGAAGGGTGATGCCTCTAAACTGGAAGGGGGGAGATTTAAATGAGACATGAGGAAGAAATTCTTTCCTGTGAGGGTGGTGAGACACTGGCCCAGGTTGGCCAGAGAAGCTGTGGCTGACCCTCCCTGGAAGTGTTCAAGGCCAGGCTGGATGAGGCTTTGAGCAACCTGGTCTAGTGGAAGGTGTCCCTGCTGATGGCAGGAGGTTTGGAACTAGATGAGCTTTAAGGTCCCTTCCAACCCAAACCATTTTATGATGCTTTGAAAGAAACAGAGCCAAGACTGGATCAGCTCAGCGCTATGACAGGAAGGGTGAACTCACCGATGGGCACAGAGGAATCATAAATAACAAGTCCCGTTTTTGACCACTTCCCCAGGGGGTCGAGATTCACACCACGGTTGATTAGAGCCTGCAAGACAAGGAGACAGGATTTAGACACTGCCTTGTGTGACAAGCAGTGCAGGAGACAACCACAGGTTCCTGCTCACCTGTGCCAGGTCCCGTCGCCGCGTCTTGAGTGTGTTGGTGCGAATGGTCACAGGGCGAGGAACCTCATTGGCTTCCAGGAAGTTTATCAGCTGCATGAAAGAAGGGAGAGAGAATAGAAATAAAAACAAAGACCTGGAGAAGCAGCCAAATCCTCAGTCAGCAAAGAGACAGGCAGGGCAGGACCCTACCTCAGGAAGAGGGAAGATGTCCATGAGTTTCATGAGCAAGAAGTCACTGTAGGAATAGTAAGCAGCCATATCCCGGCGCAACAACGCGAGGTACTCCTGCCGCGTGCGTCCTTCCTCCCGCTTCACCGCAAAGTCCTGCAGCACCTCCATGTTGCCCTTGATGCGCTGGTGAATGATGTGCAGGTCAGGTGGCTCAGCAGGTAGGAAAACCATTAAGGAATCATAAATGGCCAAGAAACTCACAGACAGGCTCTTGACAAGCCCAATCGGTCACGCAGGACTCCTGCATCACAACAGCACCCGCACCAGAGAGGCCTCGTTAGAATACACTTTCATCAGAGCTCAGCAGAGGGGAGAATCAAAGGATGGAACTGAATGAAAAAGTTTGCAAGGCAAGAACTACAAAGTATTTAAAAGAATTTGCTTAGTTACTTTAGATAAAGAGAAAAAACTAGGAAAAAGTAGTTTCAGAATCCTGCATATATCATCTGTGTCAGAAAGGAGACTGGAAGTTCCTCAAGGGCAACTGAGGGGTACAGAGAATGAGAAGAGGCAGGATTAAATTGTACTGGGGGACAGGAAATTAAAATCAGCAAGGCTCAAGAGCAAGCACGTCAGATGCTGGAATCACTGTCATCAGAGGCTCTAAGAAGAGATTAGACAAACACCTACCAGTAACATCAGGGTACAGAGGAGCGAACTACATGGTAAGATATCCACATGCATTTAGGGCTAGAAAAAATTGGGGCAGGCTCCAAGCTCCACACGGGGCGTAAGAGATTTCCCAACTGTGCTGTAGAGAAGCACAGCATTGTACACTATCTATTAGGACAGCTCATCTAAAAATACCTTGCCATGCACAAAACACTCTTGCTAAGCAATACTCATGATAAAGTCCAAATGAAGCTCTTTGGTTGTATCCAGACCCCGTGCTGCTGCACGTGTGGCTTATGGAAGTCACAGATAAAAAGGATATCCTCTCTCTCAATCTGTTCATTAGTTGGCAGTTTAAATTGTTCATCTATATCCAGGTTGAGCTGCAGATCCGAGCTCTCTTCCTCCTTCTGTCCTGTTTTCTGCCTGCTTGCCTCCTCTATCACTTCCTCCACCTCCTCCTCCTCTTCACTCTCATCTTCACTGAGGCCTCCCCTAACAGCAAAGAATGAGACAGATGTTTTACCCAGAAACAGTATCACACAGGCACTTCGCAACTACCATTTCTGAGATGGCAGAGAGGACAGAAGAATGAACAACACAGGCTCCTCATCTAACCAGGAAAGACCCTTGTGACAGTTTCACTGGGCTAGCCCTTGGCTAGCAGCCAATACAGCCGTTCATCCACTTCCCCCTGGCCCCCAGGGGACACAGGATCATGGCAAGGGTAAGGAGACTCGTAGGTTGAGATACAAGCAATTTAATAATAGAAATAAAAGAAAACTTAAAATGATACTAATATTAAAATAGTAGTGATAATAACAGTTACAAAACATGCAAATCAGTGATACCCAGTGCAACTGCTCACTACCTGCTGACCCGTTCCCAGATAACAATCCCAGAGGAGCAACAATCCTGAACTGAAACTGCAATCCCCAAAGAGCGAGATCCCCTCACTAATATCCTGGACATAACATTATATGATATGGAATATCCCATTAGCATATCCAAATGCTAATTTAGCTTATTAATTTAAATATTCCTCACCCCCTTAGATCTTGCACTTGTAGACTAACAAAACACGAAACCCTTCACTTTCAGCGACAAAAATGGAAACACTGGTATGCCATCGGTGTTTCTCTCATAACAAATCCCAGACTGAAACCAAAACACAGCACTGTTCTAGCTACTAAAAGAAAGTCAGCTCTGTTCCAGCTAAAAACCAGGACAACCCTGCAGGCTGGTGATGTTCTCACATCCTCACCTGTCAGGCTTCTGCTTCAGGGCAGCTTTTTCAATAGGCAGCAACTAAACAGAGAGAAAAGATTAATCAAACAATATCCCCAGGTACCCCCTTATTCCCCACCATCTGTAAATTTATCTGCTCTGTTTAAAAAGGACAACAAACAAAACCACTGAATATTATGCTGGGATCAGTTACTAAATTTGAAATTGTTCTTGTGAAGGGAAGAAGGGGAAAGCTCTTGGTAACCTCACCATCCACCCCCCCGGTGAAGCCTCCCTTTTTCCCCAGGCCTGACGGGTCCTTTCAGCCAGCAAAGTCAAGCATTTCTTGCATAATTAAGGACAAAAAGCTCCTACCTCTTCTTCCTCTGATGATGAGGCACCATAATCATCCACCATCTCCTCGCTGCTTCCGTCCTCATCCTCCTCCTCCATCTCCCAGCTGCCCTCTTCCACCTCTCCATCGCTGGATAACTCCACGTTATTTCCTTTAGATGGGATTTTCTTGGCTTTGGCCGGAGCCAACCATTTTGAGTTGCCATCGCTGAAGCCAGACTGGCCACGAGGGGTTTGTCCTGCTGCCTTTATGGCATGTTTCTCCTTCTGCAGGGATACCTGCTCTTTAACTACAGGCAGAATAAGTGGCTAGGAGTTAGGCACTGTTCTCAAAAGCAGCTGCCCTGGTTTTTTAGTTGTTATACAAAAGAGCCTGAGCTGCCTGTCTTAAGAGAAGGGACTGCTTGTTCTCCACGGCTGTTTTCTCAATCATACATAAGGGCATGTTACAGAATCACAGAATTGCCTGGATTGGAAAAGACCTTTAAGATCATCGAGTCCAATCGTTAACCTCACACTGACAAGTCCCAACTAAACCACATCCCTAAGCACCACATCTACATGTCTTTTAAATACCTCCAGGGATGGGGCCTCCACCACTGACCTGGGCAGCCTGTTCCAATGCCTGAGAACCCTTTCAGGAAATAAATTCTTCCTCATATCCAATCTAAACCTCCCCTGGCACAACTTGAGGCTGTTTCCTCCTGTCCTGTTGCTTGTTACATGGGAGAAGAGACCAAGACTCCTTGGTCTACACCCTCCTTTCAGGTAGTTGTAGACAACAAGAAGGTCTCCCCTCAGCCTCCTTTTCTCCAGGCTAAACAACCCCAGTTCCCTCAGCTGCTCCTCATAAGGCTTGTTCTCCAGACCCTTCACCAGCTTTGTTGCCCCTCTCTGGACACGTTCCAGCACCTCCATGTCCTTCTTGTAGTGAGGGGTCCAAAACTGAACACAGGACTTGAGGTGCAGCCTCACCAGTGACAAGTACAGGGGTAAGAGAACTTCTCTGGTCCTACTGGTCACACTATTCCTGACCTCTTCCCCAACAAAACTTTAAAGAGATCTAACTAGAACAACAACAACAAAAAACTCCACAGCTACATAATTCTGAGGGTATTTGCTCGGACACATTTGGGTATTCTCCTCCTCAGATCTTTGCCGCCCTTCCTATCGCGACAGGACGTACAGCAGCGGGGTAACGCTCTCCGCTGCCGGCCCCGCC